>NC_069505.1:360050027-360302527 GCF_027579735.1 Bombina bombina | reverse complement strand
TTATATTAACTCTATCTAACCCTAACTAAATTCTTATTAAATTAATCCAAACCAATCAGCCAATCGGATTGAATTTAAATCTGATTGGCTGATTCAATCAGCCAATCAGATTTTTCTACCTTAATTCCGATTTGCTGATAGAATCCTATCCGCCAATCGGAATTCGGCGGACGCCATCTTGGATGATGTCATTTAAAGGTACCTCATTCGTCGTTCAGTCGTCGGCCGGGATGGATGCTCCGCAGCGGCGGAGCGAAGAAAGAAGATTGAAGAGGCCGCTTGATGGAAGATGCTGCCGGAAGGAAGAAGACTTTGCTGCCGCTTGGAGGAAGACGTCGCCGGGATGAAGAATTCTTCTTTGCCGCTTGGAGGAAGACCTCGCCGGGATGAAGAATTCTTCTTTGCCGCTTGGAGCAAGACATCGCCCGGATCGGATGAGGAGTTCGGCCTGGTGTGGTGAAGACAAGGTAGGGAGATCTTCAGGGGGGTATTGTTAGGCTTTTTTAAGCGGGGTTTTGGTGGGTTTAGAATAGGGGTATGTGGGTGGTGGGTTTAATGTTGGGGGGGGGTATTGTATATTTATTGAAATGCAAAAGAGCTGAATTCTTTGGGGCGTGCCCCACAAAAGGCCCTTTTAAGGGCTGGTAAGGTAAAGAGCTTTGAACTTTTTTTAATTTAGAATAGGGCAGGGAATTTTTTTTATTTTGGGGGGCTTTATTATTTTATTAGGGGGCTTAGAATAGGTGTAATTAGCTTAAAAATCTTGTAATCTTTTTTTTATTTTTTGTAATTTAGTGTTTTTTTTTTTTGTAATTTAGTTTAGTTTATTTCATTGTATTTTTAGATAGATATTTGTAGTTTATTTAATTTATTGATAGTGTAGGTGTATTTGTAACTTAGGTTAGGATTTATTTTACAGGTAATTGGGTAATTATTTTAACTAGGTAGATATTAAATAGTTAATAACTATTTAATAGCTATTATACCTAGTTAAAATAATTAACAATTTACCTGTAAAATAAATATAAACCCTAACATAGCTACAATGTAATTATTAATTATATTGTAGCTATCTTAGGGTTTATTTTATAGGTAAGTATTTAGATTTAAATAGGAATATTTTAGTTTATAATATGAATTAGATTAATTTAATAAGAATTTAGTTAGGGGTGTTAGGGTTAGATAGAGTTAATATAGTTAATATAAATACTATAGTAACTATATTAACTATATTAACCCTAATATAATTAGGGTTAATATAGTTAATATATATAATGTAATAACTATATTAACTATAATATACTTAGGGTTAATATAGATAACATAGCTGGCGGCGGGGTAGGTAGATTAAATTAGGGGTTAATCATTTTAATATAGATGGCGGCGGGGTAGGGAGATTAAATTAGGGGTTAATAATTTTAAAATAGATGGCGGCGGTGTTAGGGGCTCACTTTAGGGGGTTATAGATTTAATATAGCTGGCGGCGGGGTACGGGAGCGGCGGTTTAGGGGTTAATAACCTTATTAGGTTGCGGCGGGCTACGGGAGCGGCGGTTTAGGGGTTAATAACTTGTTTTTATTGTTAGGCTAGTGAGGGGGGATAGCGGATAGAGGGTTAGACGTGTCGGGCTATGTTTAGGAGGCGTGTTAGACAGTGCGGGTGATTTAGACTTTAGTCAGGTTTTGTAGGCGCCGGCAGTTTCTAACGTGGCGCAAATCACTGGCGACTCCAAAAATCTGTACTTACGCAGATTTCTGGACATCGCTACTTTGTGAGACTTGCGCCACTTTAGCAACTGACGGCGCCGCATATTGGATAGCTTGAGTTGCGAGCTGAAACTGCGGGCGACGTGGGTTCCCTCGCTTGCGCCGCAAACTGCGCCGTTTATCGGATCGCGCCCCCAGTGTACATATAGATTCAAGGTGTGCTTAACACTTTATTAAGTGTATAAGCTTTATAATCCTAGTGGTAATCTTCTACCCAGGAGAAGGGCGCTGTTAGACCGGCCCTTTAAGAATAGGAATGTATCTGTGGACTGCTGGTTCTTTCTTGCCAAGCTTCACAGTGTTCCGCTAGTATTTCTCTGTTGTTTCCTGGGGTATGGTAAACTTTCAGGTGTCACAAATGTCTCCCAATGATGAGTCTCAGCAGACACAGACACGCCTGACGGCCGTTTCACAAGAACTTTTGCAATTTATATTTGACACAGGTTTATAACTGAATACCTACTGCATGAGATTGTTCTAACAAAAGTATATTCTAATTTCATCACTAGATACCTACTAATGGTAATATTTACCATCTGTCTAATATTCTCCATATTGATATTTACACTATATTTTTCATTTCTTTGACACTAGGTGTAGCGCCATTTAACCCTATTCTGTTCTCTTTATACACATATATATATATATATATATATATATATATATATAAATACATTTTCTACTATATGAAGAACATTGTGAAGAAAATATTTACAATAAATACAGTAATACATAAATTAAATACTAGAATTGAATAAAATGATTTTTTATGTTTTAAGGTATTTGGGAGGAAAGGGCTCCAAAGTGTGTATGTGTGTATATTTATTTTTTTTCCAACATTTTGGGGAAAAAAAAAAAAAGATTAGTGCAGGCGCAATATTGCTAATTTGCCCGCATATTACAAGTTCAAAATAAAAGCGTATTATAGCCCTTTCCATTCAAATACCTTGTCATATAATGTATATAGCAGTGTAACAGTTTATTTTTTATTTAGGTATGTTATGACAAGCGTACGCTTTTATTTTGAACTTGTAATATGCGGGCAAATTAGCAATATTGCGCCTGCACTAATCATTTTTTTTTTTTTTTTTTTCAAAAATGTTTTTATTGAATTTTCATGGGTAACAAAACATATAAAACAGCCAAAGCTTAATTGGTCTGTACAAAGTCTTAGAGATATGGTCAACAGGAAACAGACTATTATATAATACAAAACCAGTGAACAAAAATATCAAATCAATGGATACAAGACAATCTGATGCATCCACGATAATTTCCATGCCCTCTACTGTCTCGTTACAAATGTAAGTAGATGTACTCAGGCCTACGTCTATAATGGGCTGTGTAGTGGAAGAGGTATGCCTAAGGGGTAAATATTTGCAGGTGTAGGGCAATTTTGTCAAATGACGCGTGATTTGAAAAATACGAGGAAAATTTACATTCGCTCCTAGAGGGAGTGCCCTAGATACATGAACAAGCATAAATTTTCATCTAGTTGTAGGTATGCTTTCTATCAAATGAAGTATTATGAACAGACCACCTCAGCATGCTATCCTGCTAAGGATAGAAGGAGTATAGGTTTCATTAAGGGGAGAGGTCACATATTGTGAGAGGGGATATAAGGGGGGAAGGGAGAGAAGAGGGAGAGGAGAAGAATTTTTTTTTTTTTTCGCTCTCTCAGCAGGTCTACAGAGAAATTTCCGGAAAAGATGTCCCTATTAGGGATATCAGACTATATCTTTAGTTGACTAAACGCAACCTAGTATTTATTGACATACGGTCCAGTATGACCATGTTTCCCAGTAGGCCTCTATACTATTAGTTACACCAGCCACAAATCTTTCCATTTTCACAAAGTGGTTCACCAGATCAGACTCCAGATAGGGACGGAGGTTCAGGTTGTCTCCAGGCACGGGCAATACATAATTTGGCAGCTGACAGAATACATATGAGAAGTCTTCTGGTGGGCATGGGACTCGAGTGTGGAAAAATATAGAAGAGCGCCATTTGGGGAGTCAGGCTTAAGTCTATAGTTAGAGACTTAAAGGGACACTATACCCAAACATTTTCTTTCATGATTAAGGTAAAGAATACAATTTTAAACAACATTCCAATTTACTTCTATTACCTAATTTGCTTCATTCTTTAGATATACTTTAATGAAAAAATAGCAATGCACACAGTGAACCAATCACAGGAGGCATCTATGTGCAGCTACTAAGCATATCTAGATATGCTTTTCAGCAAAGAATATCAAGAGAATGAAGCACAATAGATAATAGAAGTGAATTCAAAAGTTGTTTATAATTGTATGCTCTTTCTAAATCGTGAAAGAAAAAATGTGGGTTTCATGTCCCTTTAAGGAGCAGCTCAACATCAGACGCCTGCACTAATATTAGCACGTCACTTATAATCTAGCTCTATATGTTTCACTTTACAATTTTTACTGCTTTTGGGGTTTCATATCCCTTTAAGGTCTATGTTTTTATATAAAAAAATAATTAGCTTTAAATGATAATAAACAAATTAACCTAATTATAATAAGCAAATTTAGCTTAAACTTTTCATGGGAAACATATTTTTAGCATGGTTAAAAGGACACTTTACTGTAGACATGTGCAACCCAGAAAATGTAGTTTCGGACAAAAAAAATTTCCTAAAATTCAGCAAAATATTCGGTGGCTGCTCTATTTGGTATTTGTTTTGGTTTAAAATGAAATGAATGCTGAATTTTCGTTAAACATTTACATTATTTTTCATTAAAACGAAAGTAAATGTTTCAAAGCTAAATGTGAAAATGTCACCTGTAGCTACAATACAGAAGAGCACACTAAGGTAAGTATTAAACCCTTTTATAAAATAGTACAAATGAACAGTGATGATTTTTATCAGTATTTTTTCTTTTTCTTTAATTTTAGATGGTGCATTCTTCGGATATTTGTTTGGATAAAACAAATTTGGCCAAAAATGAATGCACATTTCTAGTGTACTTTTTTGTCTCCCTTTAATGTCTTCCCAATGATCTTTTTATTAGGTTGTGGTTTCAATTAGCAGAAACTGCTATATCATATACAAAAAATAACCTAAAGGAACAAGTTAAAATATATTTTAAACTCTGTGGCTGGTATATTTTTAAACGCATTAAAGAAAAACTGTTTTACAGTACACAAAGTTTACTGTTTCTTTATACATTTAAGGAATAAGCAATTGTAATCTTACATTTCAGCAGCTTTTGCTGCATCACTGGCCCTAAACATAGATGGACAGGTTCCCTACTTGAAAGCTTTGTCCGCATAAATGAGGCCAACATTTTGCTGTCTTACAAAGACTTATTACTAAATATGTGATGTGTAACGTCATGAAAGGCCATAAATATGTCTGGTATGCATAACCTCTATACAGAAAAAAATAAACCAAAACATCTTTCTGATAATTATCTACAAATATATTTCTGTATTTAATAAAGCATATTCTAGTTAAAGTGAAAGTAAATCCTAGCGTTTAACAAATAAAGGGGACTTTCATTCATAAAGTATAAGACACTTCATGTAGAAAGCTCCTTTATTTGTTTTAACCAATCACCGTTTTTAGCTGCTACAGCAGCCCACGGCTAAATTTTTTTTTGCTAAGAGGTGACGTTTTCACCTCATAGCCAATAGCCGTGCAGTAAATCCGGCTCCCATGGCCGCCAAGCCGGATTTACCACACGGCTATTGGCTAAGAGGTGAAAACGTAATCTCTTATCAAAACATTTTTTAGCTGTGGACTGCTGTAGCAGCTAAAAACGGCGATCGGTTAAAACAAATAAAGGAGCTTTCTACATGAAGTATCTTATACTTCATGAATGAAAGTCCCCTTTATCTGTTTCAAAAGTCAATCCTAGCGCTTGTAAAATGCTAGGATTTACTTTCACTTTAAGCTCTATGGGAGCCTAAATAAATTCCTTAATTGCCACTAACATAAAAAGGGAGGTGTTAGTTCCTGTTGAAATTACTGGCCCTTTGAGAATAAAATAAAATTATTTGCCACAATTCTGTCCATGTGATTTATTTTTTTTCTTGACATAAGTCTCTACTCTCAAGAGCTACCAATGCTTTGTAGTTCACAGTGACCTCTCTTTCTCTGAATGCTCTTTTATTCTTTGTTTTTTTAGGTCTTTTTTGTCAATGCCTCTTTATTCTTTTACAACACATTTTCTTTTGAGTTCTTCTGGTTTGTTTTTGTTCAAATCCTTTATGTTATGTCTCTGTTTATGTCTATATTCCTTATTTCTGACCTGTAAATAAAAAAAAACTCACATTTTTATATATTTGATGGAATCCTCTTCAAGGTACAGATAACAACATTGTATAGCAAACACAAAGTTCAACTTAATGATTAGAGGTCATTGTATTTTTTTTTTTGAAGAATGAAAATGTGCAAGCTGAGATATTTCCTTTTGATAGTTCATGCTGTTACAGCTTATACAATCTTGCAAAAAAAAAAGTTCCTGCACACATAGCGATCTTAAGAATTGTTGAAAGATAAGTGTCCACAAGATAGCATTGTCTAGGAGCAAATAGTCAAATTCAGTAGATTTTATTTAGCCAACAAAGAACCGATTTCTGGCAATATTTATTCTTTGTGAAGGAAATTGTCATTGAACTGGCCATATCTGCAAATGAGGAAATTAACCAGTAACTCACTGAGTTTGGAATATTTACCACTGATACATATTAAAGTGAAGTTCAAGTCCGCTGCTCTCAATTACATAATTCTGTTTATCATAATAAAAAACTATAATGTTCATTCATCAAAACTCTCTAAATAATCGCTAACGTTTCATTTTTTAATTTTAATTTACCCTCCGTATTCCCGCAATTGTCCGCCCGACATTGTTTGCCTTTTGATTGACATTTTTTCAGAATTTGATTTCCAATCCCTTCACTTCCCCCGGGGCGTCCTGCCCCTTTTTCCCCGCGTCATAACACAGTTTCGCGCATGCGTATAACAGCGATTGTCTCGTTTGTCGTCATGCTCATGCATGACTTGCGCTTGCGTGTTAGCCTGTGTCTCTGGATCCGATACTCTGATCCTGTATGAACTGCGGCACGGAACAAAATTTTTTACGCATGCGCGAATGAAGACAGGATACGCATGCGCATATCGCATCCGTTCTTGTGCACGAGCATTGAAGTGACAACGTCAGCTTGTTCTTACGATCGCGACGTCAGTTGAGGGAAATAAGGAAGTAGACCGGGGGAGGGGTAAAGGTAAGAGAGTGATATAATATATATATAAATAACTCCAAAATCATATCCATTTTCTGTAAAAAACGTAAGCGACTATTAGATTGGGAGGTTAATGTATACATTGGTGGTGCGCAGTTGTTTGAAATTGAACTTCACTTTAAGTGTAAATAATTACTAGTAAATGAAACATTACTTAAAGGGACACTCCAGTCAAAATAAACTTTTGTGATTAAGAAAGAGCAGCAGTTTTACAACACTTTCCAATGTACTTCCATTATCAAATTTTGCACGTCCTTTTTTTATTCACACTTTCTGAGGCACCCGCTTCTACTGAGCAAGTGCGCAAGCTCACAAGGTATACGTATACTAGCCTGTGATTGGTTAAATTCTGTCACATGATACAGGGGGACAGAAAATAGGTGAAAAAAATTATTTGTCAGAAAAAAATCTACTGCTTATTTGATATTCAGAGTAAGTGCTATTGCATTGTCTTTTTATTATGCACTTGACTGTTATGTAATACTACTGCATTGAGTGGTTCTTTAAAATATTTATAGGGTTTAAAGGGAGAGTAAAGCCACAATTGAACTTGTATGCGTTTTCTCTTGTTAAGTGTGTTCAGTCCACGGGTCATCCATTACTTATGGGATATATTCTCCTTCCCAACAGGAAGTTGCAAGAGGATCACCCAAGCAGAGCTGCTATATAGCTCCTCCCCTCACATGTCATACCCAGTCATTCTCTTGCAACCCTCAACAAAGAAGGAGGTCGCGAGAGGAGCTGGAGTTTTTACTTAACTATTCTTCAATCAAAAGTTTGTTATTTTAAATGGCACCGGAGTGTGCTGTTTTTCTATCTCAGGCAGTATTTGGAAGAAGAAACTGCCTGCGTTTTTTTTCTATGATCTTAGCAGGCGTAACTAAGATCCACTGGCTCTTCTCGACATTCTGAGGAGTGGGGTAACTTCAGAAACTGGGAATAGCATGCGGGGTCCTCCGCAAATGAGTTATGTGCAGTACTTTATTTTCTGGGAATGGAATTGACTAAGAAAATACTGCTGTTACCGTATGATGTAAGTACAGCCTTAAATGCAGTAGTGGCAACTGGTATCAGGCTGATAAATGTATGCGCAGTCGAGTTATTTTCTAGGGACTAGAATTTGACTGAGAAAATACTGTTAAAACTGAAATAATACTTAAGCCTTATCTGCAGTGGTAGCGACTGGTAGCAGGCTTAGTGATAACTTTGCATGACATTGGAAAATGTTGTTTTTTAATAAAACGTTTACTGGCATGTTATTCGTTTTGGTGAGGTACTTTGGTGATAAATCTCTTTGGGGATGATTTTTTTCCACATGGCTAACATATATTTTCTGCATGGAAACAGTTATATCAGGGCTCCCACTGTTGTGATAGGAGTGGGAGGGACCTTGTTTTAGCGCCTTGTTGCGCAGTTAAAATTCTAGCACAGTCTTCCTGCTTCTTCCTCCTTGATCCAGGACGTCTCTAGAGAGCTCAGGGGTCTGCAAAATTCATTTTTGAGGGAGGTAATCAGTCACAGCAGATCTGTGACAGTGTGCTTGACTGTGATTAAAAGCGTTAAATCTTAATTGATATCCGTTTTATCCGTTTTGGGTATTGAGGGGTTAATCATCCTTTTGCTAATGGGTGCAATCCTCTGCTAATAATACACTTCTTGTTAAGAATTGTTTAATTATATCTGTATTTTTGAAGCGCTGCAGCGTTTTTTATATTGCTTGTAAACTTATTGAAAGTGATTTCCAAGCTTGCTAGTTTCATTGCTAAGTCTGTTTAAACATGTCTGATTCAGAGGAAACTGTTTGTTCATCATGTTCAAAAGCCAATGTGGAGCCCAATAGAACGATGTGTACCAATTGTATTGATATTGCTTTGAATAAAAGTCAATCTGTACCGATAGAGAAACTATCACCAGACAACGAGGGGGAAGTTATGCCGCCTAACTCTCCTCACGTGTCAGTACCTGCGTCTCCCGCTCGGGAGATGCGTAGGATTGAGACGCCAAGTACATCTAGGCCCTTACAAATCACTTTACATGATATGGCTAATGTTATGAAAGAAGTATTATATAATATGCCCGAATTAAGGGGCAAGCGCGATAGCTCTGGGTTAAGGACAGAGCGCGCTGATGACACGAGAGCCATGTCTGATACTGCGTCACAATTTGCAGAACATGAGGACGGTGAGCTTCATTCTGTCGGTGACGGTTCTGATCCGGGGAGACCGGATTCAGAAATTTCAAATTTTAAATTTAAGCTTGAGAACCTCCGTGTGTTACTAGGGGAGGTATTAGCGGCTCTGAATGATTGCGACACGGTGGCAATTCCAGAGAAATTGTGTAGGTTGGATAGATACTATGCGGTACCGGTGTGTACTGACGTCTTTCCTATACCAAAAAGACTTACAGAAATTATTAGTAAGGAGTGGGATAGACCCGGTGTGCCTTTTTCCCCTCCCCCGATATTTAGAAAAATGTTTCCTATAGACGCCACCACACGAGACTTATGGCAGACGGTCCCTAAGGTGGAGGGAGCAGTTTCTACTTTAGCCAAGCGTACCACTATCCCGGTGGAGGATAGCTGTGCTTTCTCAGATCCAATGGATAAAAAATTAGAGGGTTATCTTAAGAAAATGTTTGTTCAACAGGGTTTTATATTGCAGCCTCTTGCATGCATTGCGCCTGTCACGGCTGCAGCGGCATTCTGGTTTGAGTCTCTGGAAGAGGCGATTCGCACAGAGCCATTGGATGAGGCTTTGAGCAAAGTTCGAACCCTTAAGCAAGCTAATGCGTTTGTTTCAGATGCCGTAGTACATCTAACCAAACTTACGGCTAAAAATTCTGGATTCGCCATACAGGCGCGCAGAGCGCTCTGGCTTAAATCCTGGTCAGCGGATGTAACTTCCAAGTCTAAGCTACTTAACATTCCTTTCAAAGGGCAGACCTTATTCGGGCCCGGCTTGAAGGAAATTATTGCTGACATTACGGGAGGTAAGGGCCACGCCCTTCCTCAGGACAGGGCCAAACCAAAGGCCAAACAGTCTAATTTTCGTGCCTTTCGTAACTTCAAGGCAGGAGCAGCATCAACTTCCTCCGCTCCAAAACAGGAAGGAACTACTGCTCGTTACAGACAGGGTTGGAAAGGCAACCAGTCATGGAACAAGGGCAAGCAGGCCAGAAAGCCTACTCCCGCCCCTAAGACAGCATGAAGACAGGGCCCCCTATCCGGAGACGGATTTAGTGGGGGGCAGACTTTCTCTCTTCGCCCAGGCTTGGGCAAGAGATGTGCAGGATCCCTGGACGTTGAAGATTATATCTCAGGGATACCTTCTGGATTTCAAAACCTCTCCTCCACAAGGGAGGTTCCATCTTTCGAGGTTATCAACAAACCTAGTAAAGAGAGAGGCATTTCTACAATGTGTACAAGACCTCTTAATCATGGGAGTGATCCACTCAGTTCCGCGATCAGAACAGGGACAAGGATTTTACTCAAATCTATTTGTGGTTACCAAAAAAGAGGGAACCTTCAGACCAATCTTAGACTTAAATATCTTAAACAAATTCCTAAGGGTACCATCGTTCAAGATGGAAACCATTCGAACCATCCTACCCATGATCCAAGAGGGTCAATATATGACCACAGTGAACTTAAAGGATGCTTACCTTCATATACCGATTCACAAAGATCATTATCGGTACCTAAGGTTTGCCTTTCTAGACAGGCATTACCAGTTTGTGGCTCTTCCCTTCGGGTTAGCCACGGCCCCAAGAATTTTTACGAAGGTTCTGGGCTCACTTCTGGCGGTACTAAGACCACGAGGCATAGCGGTGGCTCCGTACCTAGACGACATTCTGATACAAGCGTCAAGTTTTCAGAATGCAAAGTCTCATACAGAGATAGTTCTAGCATTTCTGAGGTCGCATGGGTGGAAAGTGAACGTGGAAAAGAGTTCTCTGTTACCACTCACAAGGGTTCCTTTTCTAGGGACTCTTATAGATTCTGTAGAGATGAAGATTTACCTGACGGAGTCCAGGTTATCAAAGATTCTCAATGCTTGCCGTGTCCTTCATTCCGTTCCAAGCCCATCAGTAGCTCAGTGCATGGAGGTAATCGGCTTAATGGTCGCGGCAATGGACCATGGAACGGGGATTACTCAGATCTGTCCCCTTTGCTAAATCTGGACCAGGAGACCAGAGATTCTCTTCTCTGGTGGTTGTCACCGGTTCATCTGTCCAAAGGAATGACCTTTCGCAGACCAGATTGGACGATTGTAACAACGGATGCCAGCCTTCTAGGCTGGGGAGCAGTCTGGAATTCCCTGAAGGCTCAGGGATTGTGGACTCAGGAGAAGAAACTCCTTCCAATAAACATTCTAGAATTAAGAGCAATATTCAATGCTCTTCTAGCTTGGCCTCAGTTAGCAAAACTGAGGTTCATCAGATTTCAGTCGGACAATATCACGACTGTGGCTTACATCAATCATCAAGGGGGAACCAGGAGTTCCCTAGCGATGTTGGAAGTCTCGAAGATAATTCGCTGGGCAGAGTCTCACTCTTGCCACCTGTCAGCGATTTACATCCCAGACGTAGAGAACTGGGAGGCGGATTTCCTAAGTCGCCAGACTTTTCATCCGGGAGAGTGGGAACTTCACCCGGAGGTATTTGCTCAACTGATTCGTCGTTGGGGCAAACCGGATCTGGATCTCATGGCATCTCGCCAGAACGCGAAGCTTCCTTGTTACGGATCCAGGTCCAGGGACCCGGGAGCGGTGCTGGTAGATGCATTAGCAGCCCCTTGGGTTTTCAACATAGCTTATGTGTTTCCACCATTTCCGTTGCTACCTCGACTGATTGCCAGGATCAAACAGGAGAGGGCATCGGTAATTCTGATAGCGCCTGCGTGGCCACGCAGGACCTGGTATGCAGACCTAGTGGACATGTCGTCCTGTCCACCATGGTCTCTTCCTCTGAGACAGGACCTTCTAATTCAGGGTCCTTTCAACCATCCAAACCTAATTTCTCTGAGGCTGACTGCCTGGAAATTGAACGCTTGATTCTATCAAAGCGTGGGTTTTCGGATTCGGTTATTGATACATTAATACAGGCTCGGAAACCTGTGACCAGAAAAATTTACCATAAGATATGGTGTAAATATTTATATTGGTGCGAATCCAAGAGTTACTCATGGAGTAAGGTTAGGATTCCTAGGATATTGGCTTTTCTACAAGAGGGTTTAGAAAAGGGCTTATCCGCTAGTTCGCTAAAGGGACAGATTTCAGCTCTGTCTATTCTTTTACACAAACGTCTGGCAGAGAATCCAGACGTCCAGGCCTTTTGTCAGGCTTTGGCTAGAATTAAGCCTGTGTTTAAAGCTGTTGCTCCTCCGTGGAGCTTAAACTTGGTTCTTAAAGTTCTTCAGGGTGTTCCGTTTGAACCCCTTCATTCCATTGATATTAAGCTTTTATCTTGGAAAGTTTTGTTTTTGATGGCTATTTCCTCGGCTCGAAGAGTCTCTGAGTTATCTGCCTTACATTGTGATTCTCCTTATCTGATCTTTCATTCAGACAAGGTAGTACTGCGTACTAAACCTGGGTTTTTGCCTAAGGTTGTTTCTAACAGGAATATCAATCAAGAGATTGTTGTTCCATCATTATGTCCTAATCCTTCTTCAAAGAAGGAACGTCTTTTGCATAATCTAGATGTGGTCCGTGCTCTGAAGTTCTACTTACAGGCAACTAAAGATTTTAGACAAACTTCTTCTCTGTTTGTCGTTTACTCTGGACAGAGGAGAGGTCAAAAGGCTTCGGCTACCTCTCTCTCTTTTTGGCTTCATAGCATAATACGTTTAGCCTATGAGACTGCTGGACAGCAGCCTCCTGAAAGAATTACAGCTCATTCCACTAGAGCTGTGGCTTCCACCTGGGCCTTTAAGAATGAGGCCTCTGTTGAACAGATTTGCAAGGCTGCAACTTGGTCTTCACTTCACACTTTTTCAAAATTTTACAAATTTGACACTTTCGCTTCTTCGGAGGCTGGTTTTGGGAGAAAGGTTCTACAGGCAGTGGTTCCTTCTGTTTAATGTTCCTGCCTTGTCCCTCCCATCATCCGTGTACTTAGCTTTGGTATGGGTATCCCATAAGTAATGGATGACCCGTGGACTGACTACACTTAACAAGAGAAAACATAATTTATGCTTACCTGATAAATTTATTTCTCTTGTAGTGTGTTCAGTCCACGGCCCGCCCTGTCTTTTTAAGGCAGGTTCTTAATTTTAAAATTAAAACTCCAGTCACCACTGCACCCTATGGTTTCTCCTTTCTCGTCTTGTTTCGGACTGGATATGACATGTGAGGGGAGGAGCTATATAGCAGCTCTGCTTGGGTGATCCTCTTGCAACTTCCTGTTGGGAAGGAGAATATATCCCATAAGTAATGGATGACCCGTGGACTGAACACACTACAAGAGAAATAAATTTATCAGGTAAGCATAAATTATGTTTTTAGAGCACATAGAGCATGCAATTTTAAACAACTTTATAATTTACTTCTGTCATTTAATTTGCATTATTCTCTTTGTATCCTTTGTTGCACTACTGGGCGCTAGCTGCTGATTGGTGGTTGCATATGTGCCTCATTTAATTTGTTAACCATATGTGTTCAGGTATCTCCCAGTAATGCATTGTTGCTCCATCTTGTTTTCTAATCCTACCCATCCCACAACATACATGTGGTTTGTTTGCATATGATTCTATTAAAGGAACATAAAACCAACAAGTATTCATTATATTATTAAATTTTATTTGTTTTCTTGTTATCATTTGTTGTAAGCCATGAAGGTAAGCTCAGGAGTGTGCATGTGTCTGCAGCACTATATGGCGGCAGTTTGTTTTACAAGAGTACTAGATGGCAGCAGTTTTTCCTGGCAGGCAGTGTTCCAGGCATGAATGCTACCTACCTAGGTATCTCTTCAAAAAAGAATATTATTAAAACAAAGCAAATTTGATAATAGAAATAAATTAAAAACTTTTTTTTTTTAAATGTTATATGCTCTGTCTGAATCACAAAAAAACAGGAACCTTTGGGGTTTCATTTCCCTTTAAACACCTCTTGCTTTTGTATAAAAAAAAAAAATCATGCTTGTCCCCTGTTTGCATGTCATTTCTAAATGGTTTTAAAACACTGTAGAAAAAAAAATAGGTATATTGTGCCTTCTAGAAAGACAGTTGTAACTTCTTGTTGACAAAGGGCACACAGGGTGCACTAAGGGCTAGATTTATTAAAGCCCAACGGCTGCAAGTTCTCATAAGAACTTGCTTGCCGTATTTATCAAGCAGCGGTCACAAGACCACCGCTTCCCTAACCTATTCGCCACCTCTAAGGTGAGGAAATTCAATCTCCTCGGTCTAGTCAGACCGAGGAGATTGACAGCTCCTGCCCGCGCTTGATTGGCTGTGCGCGGGCAGGGGGCGGGATTGCACGCAAGTGCAAAATTGCGCTCGTGTGCAATAGCGAATACCTGCAGGTAATTTCGCCCCGCCACAGGCGAGCTGAGGCGTACAGGGGCCCGTATACGCACCCCTGTACGCCTCAGCTTTAATAAATCTAGCCCTAACTTGTGAGTCTGAAAAAGAAAGTGACAGAATAAGACAGACTGAAAGGCCAAATAATTGAGACTCTCAGACAAAGGGTCAGGAATGCAATGAGACACAGTGACAGAGACTTTACAAGGTTTATCTAATAAATGGATGTGAAGCATAGAAGCCCTACTGAAGGGTGACTACGTCAGAAAAAAACACCTTGTTAAATTACAGGCTGAAAAAGATACAAAAGGCTACACACTACACAGTTGCAGAATGACAGATATAAAAAACAGATGCCATCCCACGGAAAGATACAAAATTATAAGACGCAAAAAAGTTCAAATTGAGACAGGCCACATAAAGAGATACATTTGTTTTGGAATGGAAAGCAAAGATCTGTTCTTGTACATAGTAGACGAGGCTGAAAAAAATGCAGAAGTCCACTGAGTTCAACTTATACAATATACCTATATTATTGTGGTTTGGTTCATTGTGCATTAACTTGTCTTTCTTTAAAATAAAGTTTTGAGACTTAAAAAAACACAAAACCCACAAACCGCTAATAATACCAACACCAACATGTACATTAGAAGATAATTGCACATCAATCTAGAAATGGTGGCTTGTTGGCTTTAAGCGTCACTACAGTTGTGTATATATTTGGCTATGAAGAGAAAAAATCTTGGGGGGAAGGGCAGAGAATATAGGACCTTAATTCTAGTCCATCAGAATTTCTGTGAGAAGTGCCAGTGCATTAGTAACCCCGTTATTGTGATACTTTCAGGTGGCTTTCGTCCTCAGTATCTCCACCAGTACATTAACGGGACAGTAAATTCAAAATTAAACTTTCTCGTTTGAGACTGCACAGGGAAATGTATTTTTATTACATAATTTGCTTTGTACACTTTGTATAATTTGTTGAAAAGCAAACCTAGGTAGGCTCAGGAGCAGCAATGGAATACTGGGAGCTAGCTGCTGACTGGTGGCTGCTTATATACGCCTCTTGTCATTGGCTCACATGATGTGTGTGTGTTTCAATACTGGTGCACAGGCCCTCACAGCATATGTGCTTATTATGCAGAAAAACAGTAATAGCTTTTACTAGAAGCAATTTTGCTAATGGAAGTATATAGCAAAAATGCTTATATTTCAAACTGAGGTGCACCCATGCACATTTCATTTTTGACCTTCCTATCCCTTTAATGCAAAATGGCAACATAGTACTTTGCCTATCGTACCGCATGATGTATATATACGTCTGAGCTGCAGGATGCTCCAGCAGTCACGGCTGTTAAGTAACAGCCAAGAGCTGGAATTCCTAAGCTCCAGCATGTGCCTGCATATGGAACCAGAGCACGATCGGTACCTTGGGTTGCCATCTTAAAAATATATAAAGTTCTGAGAGGTAAATAAAAAAACCAAGGCTCTATTTCTGTTTAAATGAAGTGATAGCAAAAATTCTAAAAATTCTCCGGGATTTTGGGCAAGTTCTTCTCTGAAATTCCCGGTAGGGAATGGGTTGTTAACAGTGCACATTTATTAAAGGGACATTCCAGCCAAAATTGGAATCCACATGAATGCATGTCAGTTTTGAATAGAAGCATTTTTTTAATATACATGTATTAGCAAAAATGCTTCTAATAAAAGCTATAGCTGTTTCAAAAGTGTATTTAAGTATGCACCATGCACCAGCATTTTATACACAGCACTTGCTCAGAGAGCCTAAGGTGCTTATACCATCTGATAATGACTCAATTTGTTAATTGCTGACATGATTTTACCCCACTGGCATTCTGAGCAGCTGCAGTATTTAAAATGCTGTTGCATTTAAAATATCTAGCTATGCTTCACCTGCACCAAATATCAGCAGAAAGCTCATGAAAATTAAATGTATGGCAACAAATGCAACAAGCATGATGGGTAAAATGGGGGAGCTGACGCTCTTAGTTGCAGAAGAGGACTATGATGTTATCAATATAACTGAAACTTGGTGGGATGATTCACATGACTGGGCAGTTAACTTAGAGGGGTACACTTTATTTAGGAGGGATGGGAATAATAAATGGGGTGGAGGAATCTGCATGTATATTAAACCTAACTTTAAACATACAATAAGGGAAGATATTTATGTTACAGGTGACAATGTAGAGACCCTGTGGGTGTAAATAAAGAGTGGGGGGAAAATCCAAAAAAAATATTACTAGGAACATGCTACAAGCCCCCTTAACATTAGTGACCTGGATGAAACTAAACTACTAATGCAAATAGGTAAGGCTGCTAATAACAACGCTGTAATTATGGGAGATTTTAACTACCCTGATATAAACTGGGTCAATGAAACTAATAATTCAGTTAAGGGGGATAGATTTTTAAATATTCTCAGGGATAACTTCTTGTCACAATTAATAGAGGAGCCAACTAGGAGTAAAGCTATATTGGATTTAGTGCTATCAAACAATACAGATATAATATCAAACATAGCAGTCAAAGAGCATTTGGGTAACAGTGATCATAACCTGGTCATATTTGAAATCTCTTTTCATAAGTATGTTAAAGGTTTAACCAAGACTTTGAATTTCAAGAAAGCAAAATTCAACGATTTAAGGAAATCATTAAATAACAAATTGGGACAAATTATTCTCTAATAAAAATACAGAGGATAAATGGATAATATTTAAAACTTTGTTAAATAAATATACATATCAACAAATACCATATGGTTATAAAAATCAAAATAAAAAATCCAAGCCAATGTGGCTGAATTAAAATGTAAGAGAAATTAGGAAAAAACGTAGGGCATTTAAATTATTCAAAGAAAATAGTACAGGCTCAACATACCATATTTATAAGGAATGTAATAAAGCATGCAAAAAAGCAATCAAATTAGCCAAAATTGAAAATGAAAAATTAATTGTAAAGGATTCTAAAGTCTAACCCTAAAAAAATTCTTGAAGTACATAAATAGCAAAAAATCTAAGAAAGACAATATAGGTGCATTAAAATGCGTGGAGGGTAGTATGATTAATAGTGACAGGTAGAAGGCTGAGGTACTAAACCAGTTATTTTCTTCAGTATACACAAGAGTGGAACCATTGGATGATACTTTGGAACAAAATAGAACATGCCAGCCCTTACCATTAATTAGGTTATGTATAGAGGATATCAGGAACAAATTGGATAATATTAAGGTAAATAAAACTCCAGGCCCAGATGGAATACACCCAAGGGTGTTAAGGGAATTTAGCACTGTTATAGACAAACATCTACTCTTAATTTTTCAAGACTCATTATCCTCAGGCATGGTACCCAAGGATTGGCATAAAGCTGATGTGGTGCCACTCTTCAAAAAGGGAAGTAGGGATGATCCAGGAAGCTATAGACCAGTTAGTCTGACATCAATAGTGGTGAAGATATTTGAAGGGATTATAAGGGATTATATTGATGAGCATATTCTTGTAACAAGATTGTGAGTTCTAATCAGCATGGTTTTATGAGAAATAGATCATGTCAAACTAATCTAATTAGATTCTATGAGGAAGTAAGTAAAACTATAGATAAAGGGGAATCAGTTGATGTGATATACTTAGATTTTGCAAAGGCGTTTGATACAGTGCCACATGAGAGATTAATGCACAAAATTAAGGGACTGGGAATAGCTGAAAATGTTAGCTCATGGATAAATAACTGGATAAAAGATAGGGAGCAACGAGTAGTAGTGAATGGATCATACTCAGATTGGACAAAGGCAATCAGTGGAGTCCCCCAGGGATCAGTACTGGGCCTTGTTCTTTTTAATATTTTTATAAATGACTTGGAGCAAGGATTAAATAGCAACATCTCTATTTTTGCAGATGATACTATGTTAAGTAAGGTCATTAGGTCAGAGTAGGATGAACTTTCATTACAAAGGGACCTGCAAAAATTAGAAGTATGGGCAGGTAAATGGAAAATAAGATTTAATACGGGAAAATTCAAGGTTCTACATTTTGGAAGTAAAAATAAACAGGCAGCGTATTATTTAAATGGGACAAGACTTAGCCAAACACAGGAGGAAAGGGATTTGGGGGTAGAGGTATATAACCAGCTAAAGATGGGTGCACAATGCAGGGCAGCGACTTCAAAGGCTAATAAGATATTAGCATGTATTAAAAGAGGCATTGATTCAAGGGAGGAAAGCATAATTCTGTCACTATATAAAGCCCTGGTTAGACCTCACCTTGAGTATGGAGTGCAGTTCTGGGGACCGATCACAAAAAAGATATTGCAGAACTAGAAAAAGGCCACAAAGCTAATAAGAGGATTGGATGAGGAGAGGCTAGCCAAACTGGATTGGTTTTCTTTAGAAAAAAGGCGCTTGAGAGGTGACATGATTACTTTTATATAAATATATTCAAGGCCCATATACAGAGATGTCAGAAGCTCTGTTTATTCCAAGAAAATTGTTTGTGACAAGAGGTCACAATTTAAGGTTGGAGGAAAGGAGATTTAATCTCCTGCAATTGAAACATTTTTTCACTGTAAGAGCAATAAAATTGTGGAACTCATTACCAAAGGAGTGAATGCCAATACCCTAGATACTTTTAAAAATTGTTTGGATACATTTCTGTCTATAAATACAATTCATAGATATGATTGCTAGTATTAAATATGTCACCTTTTAGTGGGATTATTTAAGCTTAACTGGAGCTTTTTGTAAGTATTTTAGATTTGTATAGGTTGAACTCGGTCTTTTTATAACCTTATCTACTATGTTACTATGTAAAACAATAATATGCTACACAATAATTCTACCAAGAAAAAAAAAAAGTTTTTTGGCCAACATCTTTCTGCAACCAAAATTTCAGTGCATCCCTGACAATACTAAATATCAATATACTGTATTATTCTTTATTTAGTTCTGTGTAACAGAATCAGATTTAACAGTGTTTTTTTTTTTTTACCAATTATCCAAATAAAGTATAGTCCTAGAAAACTATTATTATATGCAAAACAGTAAGTCAAGTAATGAACTCAAACATCAGCTCTAGGCTAGCATCAAATCTGAAATATGCTACACAATAATTTTACAGAAATTTACAGGAAAAAAAACCTCCGAAAAACTAAATAACCGAAAATGCCATTATTGACCGAAACGTTTCTGCAGATGAAATTTCGATGCATCCCTAACTAAAATAGCAATAAATTTCACTAGCAGCATTTTTGCCAATACATGTATATTGCAAATATGTATCTATTCAAACATGTAATCTATCTATGTGCATCTAAATTTTGACTGGAATGTCTATTTAATTATTTCAAATCAACAATCAGAATACAACACCTACAACTCTACTGTGGCATGGGACAAAATGAATGCCACTTCCATCAAATCAAGTGTAACCCCAAACACATTCCAACCTCTGCAATCATCTCAAGGCAAACCTTTATTTTGCTCCCCATGAGTCTAAAAAGTACAAAAAGAAAATGTTTCTAGACATTAACAGTCTCCTGTTTATTATTATACACATTTCATTAAGTGTTATTATTAAAGAGAGTACTGTAAACTTGTTTATGTGTTGCTATTAAAGAGAGTACTGTAAACTTGTTTATGTGTTGCTATTAAAGAGAGTACTGTAAACTTGTTTATGTGTTGCTAATGTCTTGTTATAACAGCTGCATAATATATCAAATGAGCTGAAAATTCATTTTAATTTATTCTTGAATTGAAATAGCTAGCTTTACTCATCAAAATCACCACCCATAATGACATTATGCTTTGTGTATAGAAAGAGACAGGTAAGATAATATCTTCTCTTCCTGCAGGATTAGCAGGATGTGGTTTCAGTGAGCAAAATTATCTATTTCAAATACAACAAATAAACACAAATATGCAATCTGCAGCACATTTAATACTCTGCAGCTGATAAGACAAGTAATTGGGAGCACATTAAAGGGGCAGTCAACACCAGAATTTTTGTTGTTTAAAAAGAAACATAATCCCTTTATCACCCATTCCTCAGTTTTGCATAACCAACACTGTTATAGAAATACACTTTTTACCTCTGTGATTACCTTGTATCTAAGCCTCTGCAGGCTGCCCCCTTTGCCTCTGCAGGCTGCCCCCTTATTTCAGTTCTTTTGACAGACTTGCATTTTATCCAATCAGTACTCACTCCAGGGTAACTTCACGTGCATGAGCTCAATGTTATCTATATGAAACACATGGATAAAAGTAAATTGGAAAGTTTAAGATTTAAATCATGAAAGTTTTTTTTGGACTTGACTGTCCCTTTAAGGGGAAACACATTTTAAAGCGCAGCTTCCCTTTAAAGGGACACTGAACCTAAATGTTTTTCTTTCATGATTCAGATAGAGCATGCAATTTTAAGCAATTTTCTAATTTACTTCTATTATCATTTTTTTTGTTCTCTTGCTATCTTTATTTGAAAAAGAAGGCATCTAAGCTAAGGAGCCAGCAAATGTTTGGTTCAGACCATGAACAGTACTTGTTTATTGATGCTGTCCAATCAGAAAGGACAACCCAGGTTGTTCACCAAAAACTTACATTCTTGCTTTTCAAATAAGCATACCAAGAGAATAACGAAGATTTGATAATAGGAGTAAATTAGAAAGTTGCTTAAAATTGCATGCTCTACCTGAATCACGAACAAAAAAATTTGGGTACAGTGTCCCTTTAAGTGGAAAAAGTGCATTCAAACACATTAGGCAGTCATCATAGTTTTAGTTTGGATACTCATCTCTTGCTTCTCTGAAGGTTTATACAAACCACCTTGAAAATCCTGGCAAAATATAATTTGTTCAAATTGTTTAAATTTAACCAGCCTTTATAGTTTACATAAATTAACTGTTTTTTTTTTTACTAATTCAAAACTCCTCTAATGGATTTGAATAGTTTAGCAAATAAAGCAAAATCATAAATCCAAACGTATTTTTTTTTACAACTATTGTGATATACTGTAATGTACAGAGAAAATGGCTTCTTTGCTTGTTGCTCCTGAGATATATTTTCAAACAATTTTCTTTTTATTATTTTCTTATCTAATGTACTTATTGTTTCCTTCCCATTAGGTGGGACTAAGAAAAAGTCACGCTAATCACAAAATAAACCAAGGCTGCATTATGTCGGACAGGAGGGTGCTATCTCAGAGCTACACACTGACCACTAGATGTGTTCAAAGTGTCATGAGAGAAGTCAACTTAATCCAGAGCTCCCGGGATAATCAGATCGAAGAGGTGATCAGGATTAACAAAGAACTGGAAGATGAGTTGGAAAAGTCTCAGAAAGCTTTATCATATTTAGAAGACTGTAATCAGCAACTGAAAAGAGAACAGAAGGAAATGAGACGGAAAGCAGAAGAAGCCAGACAAGCTGTTCTCAAATGTTTTGGGAAAGTTAAGGATTTAGAAGAGGAGTCCAATCAAGTGCCATTTTTACAGATGCACATACAACAGCTGGAGGTAGAACTGCAGCATTTTAGGTAAGGGGTTTTAGGGGAAGGAAAGTTGTTCAGTGCTGGTAAACTAACATCATTTAGACTTTTTAACTTAAAGGGACACTAACCCCACATATTTTCTTTCATGATTTAGATAGAGCGTGCAATTTTAAGCAACTTTCTAATTTACTCCTATTATCAATTTTTCTTCGTTCTCTTGCTATCTTTATTTAAAAAACAGGATTGTGATGCATAGGAGCCGGCCCATTTGTGGTTGAGAACCTGGGTTATGCTTGCTTATTGGTGGGTAAATGTAATCCTCCAATAAGAAAGTGCTATCCATGGTGCTGAACCTAAAATGGGCTGGCTGCTAAGATTTAGATTCCTGCTTTTAAAATAAAGATAGCAAGAGAACAAAGAAAAATTGATAATAGGAGTAAATTAGAAAGTTGCTTAAAATTTCATGCTCTATCTGAATCGTGAAATAATTTTTTTTTTGGTGTAGTGTCCCTTTAAGGGATTCTAGAATTTGTATTGTTTAAAAAGATAGATAATCCCTTTATTACCCATTCCCCAGTTTTGCACAACTAACATGGTTATATTAATACATTTTTTACCTCTGTGATTACCTTGCATCTAAGCCTCTTCTGACAGCGCCCTGATCACATTATCTATTGATTTATTATCTATTGACTTGCATTTAAGCTAATTATTGCTGTGCCCAGCACAACCCACAGGGGTGTGAGCACAATGTTATGTATATGGCCCACATCAACTAGCAGTTGTTGTGAAAAGCAAATAAAAAAGCATGTGATTTAAAGGCTGTCTGTAGTGGCTTAGAAACAGGCAGAAATGTAGATGTTTAAATGTTATAAAGTATATTAATATAACAATGTTGGTTGTGTAAAGCTGGGGAATGGTAGTAAAGGCTGTATCTATCTTTTTAAACAATAACAATTGTGGTGTTGACTTTAGTTTAGCATTTTAGTTGTGATTGGTTTAACATACTTGTGATTGGTGATATCAAACATAGCATTTGTATTTAACACATCTTGCTTTTAAAAAAAAGGTGTTTTTCCAGGTCAAAAAGCAAATTCTGTAACCTACGTTTTCAAAACGCTGTAAACTGCCTAAACCAGCTATTTCATTTGCAACATTGTGAGAACGTAAGTTAGTCAATTTGCTTTTTGGCCTCTCTTGGGAGATGGGACCAGCACAATTTGTTTACACAAAAGCAAGAAATGTTTAATGTCCCTAACTGTTGCTTCTTCATAAGCATATATGAAACCCAATTTTTTCTGTCGTTATTCAGATAGAACATAGAATTTTTAATAACTTTCAAATTTACATCTATTAATTTTGCTTTATTCTTGTGATATCAAGCAATGCACTACTGCGAGCTAGCTGAACACACCAGTAAGCCAAATGTCATGAGACATATATGTGCAGCCACCAATCAGCAGCTAGCTTCCAGCTTCTGAACCTACCTAGATATTCTTTTCAACAAAGAATACCAAGTGAATGAAACAAATGAGATAATTGAAGTAAATTGGAAAGTTGTGTAAAATTACCTGAACCTAGAACACCCAAGTGTACAAGGACACAGAAACTAAGATGGCAGTAATTGTATTGTAAGAATGTATCATAAAATACTGAATGAAATGCATCATACGTTACATGTATTAGACTGAGGGGTTTTCTGCAGGAACTTACAGGCTTTGGTCAAAATATGCTACTAAAACCTACATTTTTCATATACGTTTGGGGATATTGTGCAGATAACTGTTTTGTAAAGGGCATGAAAACTACCTTTGTATGTAATTTTAAATACTTTTACTTCTGTAATTAAATTTGCTTCATTCCTTTTGGAATCCTTGAAGAAGCAGCAGTTTACTATTTTGCTGAACACATTCAGTGAGCCAATGACAAGAGGCATTTATGTGTAGGCACCAATCAACAGTTAGCTCCTAGTAGTACATTGCTGCTCGGAGCCTACTTTGGTATGCTTTTCAACAAAGAATAAAGATAACAAAGTAAATTAGTTACTAGAAGTATGCTGGAAAATTGTTTCTATCTGAATCATGAAAATTTAATTTTGATTTTACTGTCCCTTTAATATTTAAATTTTCCAGTCTATTAACATGTTTTTTGTTTCAAAGAAGTAGTGAGCAAAGTGCAGCTTTTGACCTTGAGAGAGAAGGTCCTTCCTCAGAGGTAGACACCAAGGGGTAGATTTATCATAGTGCGATCAGACAGGATACAATGTAGCGTATCATGCCTGCTGCACATCAATTTATGCCGACAGCATACGCTGTCTGCATTTATCATTGCAGCAGCAGTTCTTGCGATCGGGTTGATTTCTGTCTGGTGCCTCAGAGCAGGCGGACAAGTTATGGAGCAGCTGTCTTTTTATACCGCTGCTTCATAACTTCTGTATCTGGTGAGCCTAATAATTCGGCCCCCAAATCTGATTGGAGCAATAGCAGGAGATTGCTTCTTCCATTGTTCACACTTTTAAGAAAGGGACAGTCAAGACCAAAAAAAGCTTTCATGATTTAAATAGGGAATGTAATTTTAAACAACTTTCCAATTTACTTTTATCACCAATTTGTCTTTGTTCTCTTGGTATGCTTAGTTGAAAGATAATTCTAGGAGGTTCATATGCTAATTTCTTAGACCTTGAAGACTGCTTTTAATTTGAATGCATTTTGACCACTAGAGGGGATTAGTTCATGTGTTTCATATACATAACATTGAGCTCATGCACGTGAAGTTACCCTGGAGTGAGCACTGATTGGCTAAAATGCAAGTCTATCAAAAGAACTTAAATAAGGGGACAGTTTGCTGAAGCATAGATACAAGGTAATCACAGCAGTAAAAAGTGTATTAATATAACCGTGTTGGTTGTGCAAAACTGGGGAATGGGTAATAAAGGGACTATCTTTCTTTTTAAACAACAAAAATTCTGGTGCTGTTGACTGTCCCTTTTAGTGATAAATAGGTACCTTAAAATATAGCTGCATTTTCTGCTAAACAATCCTCATGAAATCTTAAAGGAATATTACATTTATTTTATATATGTATAGTAAGTATTAGCTGTTAAAGGGAAATCAACCCCAACATTTTTCTTTTGTGATTTAGACAGAGCATACAATTTAAAAAAATCAAATGTACTTCTTTTATCAAATTTGCTTTGTTCCCATGATATTCTTTGTTGAGATACCTAGGTAGGTGTCTGGTGCACTAAATGGCAGGAGCTGTGCTGCCATCTAGCGCTTTTGCATATGGATAACATTCTTGCAAAACTGCCTATAGTTC
Source organism: Bombina bombina (assembly GCF_027579735.1). Classification (NCBI taxonomy): domain Eukaryota; kingdom Metazoa; phylum Chordata; class Amphibia; order Anura; family Bombinatoridae; genus Bombina; species Bombina bombina. Next base: position 360,277,164 of record NC_069505.1, on the reverse strand, counting down.
TCTAGGCATGTGCATGCTCCTGAGCTCACATTCCTGCTTTTCAACAAAAAATACCAAGAGAACTAAGAAAAAATGATAATAGAACTAAATTAGAGATTTGTTTAAAATGGCTAGCGCTATCTGAATTATAAAATTAAAGACTGGATTTTCATGTCCCTTTAAGCACTGCATTGCATAACATCTGCATATAAAATAAATATTTTGTAAGCAACTTTTTGCCTTGTTTTGGAGTCCAGTGATACACCCCTTAAAAAACCTCTTCAGTGTGTTTATCATATTGTCTTTTCTGTGTCTAACTAGGGACAGATATACATATGCCTATGGACTGATCAAGCAATCACTGTGTTGTATGTTGAAATGTTAAAGTTCTGCATTCTACATAATCCGCTCCAGCTTCTCTGTAGGTAGTGGAAATGTACAGGAACAACAAACAAACTAATTAGTGTAAAAGCACATAACAGATTTGTTTTACTATGCATGAAATAGATATTTTATGAGGAATTACATTTTGAGTTTACAGGCCCTTTAAGTTAAAATATAAAGAAATAATTGTAAGTGGTTATAAATCTTTAAACTCCCAAAATCCTTTGTGTAAACATGTTGCTGCCAAAACAGGTCACCCATTTTGAACACACAAATGTCTCACTCCTGTCTTCTATATATCTATGTTACAATGTAAATGTGTGGGTGTAGTAAATAATTAATAGTTATATATTTTTAGCATATGTATGTGTATAGTCCTGAACATTTCTGTTTCATTTCCTTATAGCTTCTATACTTTTTGTAAAGGCAGCTCTGAAAAACTTAAATAGCTCATTTGAGGTATACAGATGAAGGGTCAAAGAGGTTAAGCATTGACTTAAACATAGAACTTTCATTCCTTTACAGAAATGTCATACCTCAAATCCGTTGATTTAATGGAGATGATTTATCAAACAGTCAATCGGCCCCAATGCATCTGTTTCCACGCGAACCTTCAGGCTTGCCAGAAACAGGAGTTAAAGGGACACTATACCCAAACATTTTCTTTCATGATTAATGTAGAGAATACAATTTTAAACAACATTCCAATTTACTTCTATTACCTAATTTGCTTCATTCTTTAGATATACTTTAATGAAGAAATAGCAATGCACAGGAGGCATCTATGTGCAGCTACCAATCAGCAGCTACTAAGCATATCTAGATATGCTTTTCAGCAAAGAATATCAAGAGAATGAAGCAAATTAGATAATAGAAGTAAATTAGAAAGTTGTTTATAATTGTATGCTCTTTCTAAATCATGAAAGAAAAAAATTTGGGTTTCATGTCCCTTTAAGAAGCAGCGGTCTTAAACGGACATTCCAGACAAAATTGGAATCCACATGGATGCATTTTGTAATATACATGTATTAGCAAAAATGCTTCTAATAAAAGCTATAGCTGTTTCAAATGTGTATTTAAGTATGCACCGTGCACTAGCATTTTACCAACAGCACTTACTCAGAGAGTCTAAGGTGCATGTATAATCTAGAAATGACTCACTTTGTTAATGCTGACATGATACAAGCCCCACTGGTGCTCTGATCAGCTGCAGTATTTAAAATTCTGGTGCACTGAGAATATCTAGCTATTCTTCACATGCACGTGCAGAGAAAAATGTTAACACTAAATGAGCCATAACTTTTACTAGAAGCATTTTTGCTAATACATGTATATTGCAAATATGTTTCTCTTCAAAGATGTAATTAATCTATGTGCATTTAAATTTTGACTGGAATGTCCCTTTAAGACTACTGCTCCTTAACTCATACGCCTCCTCTGAGGCTGAGGACAGCAATCTGACCAATCGTGTAAGATCGGGTTGATTGACACCCCCTGCTAGCAGCAGACGGCATTGCACAAGCAGTTCACCAGTAATACAATAATGGGAGTTGGCTGCACATATTGCCTTGTTATTGGTTCACACAATGTTCAATTAGCTCCCAGTAGAGCATTGCTGCTCTTTCAACAAAGGATACAAAAAGACTAATGCAAATTTGATAATAAAAATAAATTGTAAAGTTGTTTAAAAATGTATGTTCCATCTGAATAGTGATGAGTTTCATGTCCCTTTAAAATACAAAATAAAATATGGGATTTCCCTGTTGCTTTAAAGCTGCAAAACCACAGAGGTAAAATGTATGGCCTTTCTGTTCTTTTAGTAGCAATTTCCTCAAAGCTTTGTTAATACAAATCACTTTGTTTCCTTTGTCTAACCTAATATTACTAAATGTAGGCTCCAATCTTCAAAGAAATATCAAAACCGCCATCAGCTAATATCAGCAAGTATTTTCACAATCTCAATTAGGAACCATTATTAACGAGCCTTTGTGCCTTACAGAGCTTAACACATTTTCCAAACCAAAGTGGGGAATCAATAAATGTTTTATCTGCTATAGATTTCTGCCATAGGCATACAGTTGGCAAAAAATAATCTGTAAATAATAGCTATAAACAGGTATTACACAGACTAATTAATGGTCTTTTTCTGGATAGGATTATACATAGAAAGCCTGGCTTACTGTTTAAGATCTCACGATATCCTGTGATCTTTTGTTCCTTGTGAGAAAATCTAACACAATTTAACATGCTCCAATGTCTGTGTTTAAAGGGACACTGTACCCAAAAATTTTCTTTCGTGATTCAGATTGAGCATGAAATTTTAAGCAACTTTCTAATTTACTCCTATTATCAAATTTTCTTCATTCTCTTGGTATCTTTATTTGAAATGCAAGAATGTAAGTTTAGATGCCGGCCCATTTTTGGTGAACAACTTGGGTTGTCCTTGCTGACTGGTGGATAAATTCATCCACCAATAAAAAAGTGCTGTCCAGAGTACTGAAACCAAAAAAAGCTTAGATGCCTTCTTTTTCAAATAATGATAGCAAGAGAACGAAGAAAAATTGATAATAGGAGTAAATTAGAAAGTTGCTTAAAATTGCATGGTCTATCTGAAGTACAAAAGAAAAAATTTGGGTACAGTGTCCCTTTAAGGTCTATTGATGTTTGTTGTTTGTGATCTCCCTTCTTGAAATGTCATCACAAACTCTCATTTTAAAACAAGTTTTTCATATGGTATCAAACAGTTTATCAATGAATGATGTAATCATTTTCTGCATATAACTAATTATATTTTGCTTTAATTGGGCATTTGATAGTTTCTACACCAGAATAAAAAGTTTCAGTTAAACATTTCAGTCTTTTCAGGGAATGATTTAAAGGGGGTTATTAAACAGTATGAGATTATTTCATTATGTTAAAAAGACATGTTTATTATTTATTATTTTGTCTTGTAATTTAACTCTGAAAATTATTGTTTTTCTAAATGCTACTGAGTTTCTATAAAGTTATGGATGACACCATGTTTAAACTAAAGTTTCCACCTTATCTATTTGTCCTGCTGTGGACAATTAGGGACACATATAAATCAGACAATAAAAAGACTGTAGACAAGGCTGTGTGGAACAAATATTGTTAAAGGGGTTATCTAACATTATTTCCACTTTCATTTGTATTGTATGTTATATATCTGTCCCTAATTGTCCTTAGCAGAAGCAATAGATAAGGGAATAAACCTGAGTTTAAAGTGATGGTAAATCTAAGCGTTTAAAAAAGCTAAAAATAATGTTGAGTTTTAATGATCATTTATTTAAAAAAGGGTCTTAAACTCACCCTGTCTGTGCTGCGGTAGCTCGCTAAAGTCAGAGCCTCCGGCTGCCCACAGCACAGTGATCTTCTTCAATGAGGGATGTTTCCACCTCTAAACCAATAGCCGTGCATGTCATCTGACAGTGTTAGAGGTTTAGAGATGGAAACGTCACCTTATTGGTAGAAGGAGGCTCTAACTTTATCAAGTGGCACAGGCAGATTGAGTTTAGCACCCTTTTATAAATAAATGAGAAGTTAAACTCAACATTATTTTTAGCGATGGTAAATCCGGGTGTTTTATAAACGCTCTGATTTAACATAGCAGTGCCCATTTCCTTTATAGAAACTAAAGTACGCATAGACAACTTCATATTTAAAGGACCAGTCAATACAGTAGATTTGCATAATCAACAAATGCATGATAAGAAGACAATGCAATAGCACTTAGTCTGAAGTTCAAATGAGAAGTAGATTTTTGTTAAATAAATTGCAAAGTTATGTCTATTTCCACTCCCCTTGTATCATGTGACAGCCATCAGCCAATCACAAATGCATATACGTATATGCAGTGAATTCTTGCACATGCTCAGTAGGAGTTGGTGACTCAAAAAGTGTAAATATAAAAAGACTGTGCACATTTTGTTAATGGAAGTAAATTGGAAAGTTGTTTAAAATTGCATGCTGAATCTGAATCACAAAGTTTAATTTTGACTTGAGTGTTCCTTTAATATTTAAACAACAAATATAATTGTAAAACATACAGATGTATGTTTTACAATTATATTTGTTGTTTCATACAGGCTAATCTTTGCACTGAATACATCATTATGGGGTCATTATTTACTGTTTAAAGAGACATTATACACAAGATTTTTCTTTGCATACATGTTTTGTAGGGGATCCATTTATATAGCCCATTTAGGTGTGTGTGTTTTTTTTAAATGTATAGTTTTGCTTATTTTTAAATAACATTGTGCTGATTTTCAGACTCCTAACCAAGCCCAAGTTTTAGAGGTATTACAGACTTCAGACTGCTTCTGTTTGTCTAATGGGTCTTTTCATATAAAGGGGAAGGGGAGGGGGGAGGTTCTGCTATCAGACCCTTTCAGTGGGTGTCTTATACTTATCTCATTAACAGTGTCAAATTGGGAGCTTTTAAGTAAGTTTTTAAAAGGTTTAACACTGGATTTTTATATAAGTATATGTGCATATTATTCATTATAGTAGTGTCTATTACATGCAGTTAAATGAAAATTGGTGTATACTGTCCCTTTATTATACCTTTAAAGGGATAGTCAACACCAGAATTTTTGTTGTTTAAAAAAATAGTGTTGCATAACCAACACTATTATAGAAATATACTTTTTACCTCTGGAATTACCTTGTATCTAAGCCCCTGCAGACTGCCCCCTTATTTCAGTTCTTTTGACAGACTTGCATTTTAGCCAATCAGTGCTGACTCCTAGATAACTTCTGTTTTTGAATTGGCTTTCACTTGGATGTTATAAGTTGCACTGAGTAATTACAACTGGATAAACAGAAACTGTGTCTATTTCAGGCTGCAAAGCAACAAAATGTAATTATTTTCAATACCCACTGTATCTATGCCTCTTCAAACTACCCCTTTATTTTAGTTCTTTTGACAGACTTGCAATTTAGTCAATCAGTGCTGACTCCTACTTAACGTCACGTGCGTGAGCTCAATGTTATCTATATGGCACAAATGAACTAACGCCCTCTAGTGGTAAAAACTGTCAAAATGCATTCAGATTAGAGACGGCCTTCAAGGTCTAAGAAATTAGCATACAAGCCTACCTAGGTTTAGCTTTATACTAAGAATTACCAAGAGAACAAAAGCAAAATTGGTGATATAAGTAAATTGGAAAGTTGTTTAAAATTACATATCCTATTTGAATCATGAAATTTTGGACTTGACTGTCCCTTTAACCCGACCCTTAATGGAGTGTCAGGACTTAAATGGAGTGTCATGTTATAAGTAATTTCATCAGTAATTTGTCATTTATTTAGATTAGGCCTTTCAGGTGACAATTTTTTTATTTTTTTTACTTAAAATTCCAAAAAACATTTTTGGGGGCCCTTAAAAGGGACAGTCTACACAAAATTGTTATTGTTTAAAAAGATAGAAAATGCCTTTACTACCCATTCCCCAGCTATGCACAACCATCATTGTTAGATTAATATACTTTATAACATTTAAACCTCTAAATTACTGCCTGTTTCAAAAGCTCTATTGACAGCCTCTTAATCACATGCCTTTGTATTTGCTTTTCACAACAGGAGACTGATAGTTCATGTGGGCCATATAGATAACAATGTGTTCAATCCGGGAAGTTATTTAAGAGTTAGCACAACACAATGCAACTCAATGCATTTTAAATAGCCACAGTCATGTGATCAGGGGGCTTTCAGAAGAGGCTTAGATACAAGGTAATAACAGAGGTAAAAAGTATATTAATATAACTGGGGAATGGGTAATAAAGGGATTATCTATCTTTAAAACAATAAAAATTATATTGTATACTATCCCTTTAAATGTATTGTGGGCCCTACAGTGTTAAGCCTACAGTGCTTAATGGATAAGTAAGAAGAGAACTAAGCACAAGACAAATTTTGGACCCTCATATTTTGTTTGCTGCATATACAAATACTATTGGCGTGTGAGTACACTACCGGTACCGCTGACCCACAAATATATCTGCTTTCTTTGCAATTGCAGTATTTGATTGGACAGAATTTCTACATGAAATAAAAAAGGGAAATGCAGTAAAAAAGCAAGAAGGCACCCTAGGCAACTGTTTGGTTTTTCTGCAAGAAGGCACCCTAGGCAACTGTTTGGTTTGCAAAAAATATATATGATTGTGAACAAATGCTTTGTGCATTTAAAGGGACATAAAACACTAAACAAATGCTAGATAGAATGATACATTCAAAGAAAAGATTAGTCTGGGAATATTATGTAGATATATTTTTTAAAGTTTCAATAGCTGTTACAATATTAAGAAAATAAGTGTAAAGTTGTAATGTCTATAAATAATGGGAGCTGCCATGTTGTAACTTAGGTTACCTTCTCTGCTGTGTCCAATTAGGGACAGTTATAAATAGGCCATTAGAGTGTGCAACCAATGGCTCTGTGGAATATAACAGTGTACCGTACTTCCATTTCTAACAAGAACTGTAAAGCTCACAATTTCAGAATGGAATTACATGAAAATGGGACAAAAAAATAACAAAAGTATATTGTAGTGTTTTTTTTATATATAATTTATTATTTTATATTACCTTCTCAAAGTGTGTAATGTCCCTTTAATATTGATTTCCATTCCTTCTGTGATATTTATTTTATTCTAATTCACATATTTCCTTCCTTCTGTAATGTATGTTCCAGATTTACTTCACTCTATAAATACTAAATTCTACAGGCATTTAGGATTAAAATTAAAATCTGGCATCGATTATATGGAAATGTGTTATAATAAAAGCCTGGAGATAGATCTTTTACATACTATTTTTTTCTTTGCTTTGTACAGCTAATTCAAAACAAATCTTGTAGAAAAATAAAGTGAGAAGCATAGATAAACATACCTTTAAAAAAAAAAAAAAAAACTTAAAGGAACAGTCTAGTGGAAAAACGACATTCTCTAATTTGTTAGAGCATGTAAGTTTTGTATTACTGACCATAGCTAACAGACACCTAGATTACGAGTTTGCGCTAAACAGGGTGCGAAACGAACGCAACAAAAGTTGCGTTATTTCACCCCCATATCGCTGCCATTACGAGTTTCTGAAAAGCCTCCTTGTGCGTGTGATATGGTGGTGTTACTCTCCATACCGCACAAAAGCCAAGGGCTGAGAGTCTTAGAAAAAAAAACTAACAACTGAAGTGCGGAATGGCAATCGCCGTAACGCAACCCCAATGATGTCTATGGGGAAAAAAAAGTTACGTTTAAACCTAACACCCTAACATAAACCCTAAGTCTAAACACCTCTATTCTGCTGCCCCTGACATCACTGACACCGAAAAAAAGTTTGCATACAAAGAGAGAAGCGCTCTACCAGGAACGAACAACAGCTCAGTGGCTTGTTCTATGGCGATTTACCACCCGGAAGCAGCCTCTTTTAGACCAGTGTGCTTTTCACAGAAGAAAACTTTCCTGAAGTATATCAGTCTGATCCTGCCAAGTAAGGTCAGTCCAGCCCGAAATACCAGGCAATTCTCCTCTGAACAAGGAACATGACAACCCCAGACGATCGTTTCGGCCTCCTATGGGCCTCGTCAGTGAGGTGCAGCCACATTCCTCTAAGCACACTGGGCAAGGAGTCCACGTCTGGTTTCCCCCATCACCCATAGGGAGACTTCCCCAGGGTCATAATAATTTGCATACAAAGAGAGAAGCGCTCTACCAGGAACGAACAACAGCTCAGTGGCTTGTTCTATGGCGATTTACCACCCGGAAGCAGCCTCTTTTAGACCAGTGTGCTTTTCACAGAAGAAAACTTTCCTGAAGTATATCAGTCTGATCCTGCCAAGTAAGGTCAGTCCAGCCCGAAATACCAGGCAATTCTCCTCTGAACAAGGAACATGACAACCCCAGACGATCGTTTCGGCCTCCTATGGGCCTCGTCAGTGAGGTGCAGCCACATTCCTCTAAGCACACTGGGCAAGGAGTCCACGTCTGGTTTCCCCCATCACCCATAGGGAGACTTCCCCAGGGTCATAATAATTTGCATACAAAGAGAGAAGCGCTCTACCAGGAACGAACAACAGCTCAGTGGCTTGTTCTATGGCGATTTACCACCCGGAAGCAGCCTCTTTTAGACCAGTGTGCTTTTCACAGAAGAAAACTTTCCTGAAGTATATCAGTCTGATCCTGCCAAGTAAGGTCAGTCCAGCCCAAAATACCAGGCAATTCTCCTCTGAACAAGGAACATGACAACCCCAGACGATCGTTTCGGCCTCCTATGGGCCTCGTCAGTGAGGTGCAGCCACATTCCTCTAAGCACACTGTTGAGCAAAAAGAGGCTGCTTCTTGGGTGGTAACTAGCCATAGAACAAGCTATTATGCTATTGTTCGTTTCCAGGTTGAGCGCTTCTCTCTTTTTATTTATGCAAATTATGACATTTTGGGAAGTCTCCCTAAGTGTGATGCGGGAATCCAGACGTGGACCCGTTGCTCAGTGTGCCTAGAGGGATATGGCTGCACCTCACTGACGAGGCCCACAATAGGCCGAAACGTACGTCTGGGGTTTTGCTGTTTCTCTCGTTCAGAGAAGAATTGCCTGGTATTTCGGGGCTGGACTGTACTGTGAAGTCAGGATCAGACTGATATGCTTCAGGAAAGTTTTTCTCTGTGAAAGGCACATGTTGAGCAAAAAGAGGCTGCTTCTTGGGTGGTAACTAGCCATAGAACAAGCTATTATGCTATTGTTCGTTTCCAGGTTGAGCGCTTCTCTCTTTTTATTTATGCAAATTATGACATTTTGGGAAGTCTCCCTAAGTGTGATGTGGGAATCCAGACGTGGACCCGTTGCTCAGTGTGCCTAGAGGGATATGGCTGCACCTCACTGACGAGGCCCACAATAGGCCGAAACGTACGTCTGGGGTTTTGCTGTTTCTCTCGTTCAGAGAAGAATTGCCTGGTATTTCGGGGCTGGACTGTACTGTGAAGTCAGGATCAGACTGATATGCTTCAGGAAAGTTTTTCTCTGTGAAAGGCACATGTTGAGCAAAAAGAGGCTGCTTCTTGGGTGGTAACTAGCCATAGAACAAGCTATTATGCTATTGTTCGTTTCCAGGTTGAGCGCTTCTCTCTTTTTATTTATGCAAATTATGACATTTTGGGAAGTCTCCCTAAGTGTGATGCGGGAATCCAGACGTGGACCCGTTGCTCAGTGTGCCTAGAGGGATATGGCTGCACCTCACTGACGAGGCCCACAATAGGCCGAAACGTACGTCTGGGGTTTTGCTGTTTCTCTCGTTCAGAGAAGAATTGCCTGGTATTTCGGGGCTGGACTGTACTGTGAAGTCAGGATCAGACTGATATGCTTCAGGAAAGTTTTTCTCTGTGAAAGGCACATGTTGAGCAAAAAGAGGCTGCTTCTTGGGTGGTAACTAGCCATAGAACAAGCTATTATGCTATTGTTCGTTTCCAGGTTGAGCGCTTCTCTCTTTTTATTTACCGAAAAAAAGTTATTAACTCCTAATCTGCCGCTCCTGACATCGCTGCCACTAAGAAAAGTTATTAACCCCTATTCTGACGCTCCCCGACATCGCCGCCACTAAATACAGTTATTAATCCCTAAACCTCTGGCCTCCCACATCTCTGCCACTAAATAAACCTATTAACCCCTAAACCGCCGGCCCCCACATCGCAAAACACTAAATTAAACTATTAACCCCTAAACCTAACACCCCCTAACTTTAAATCAAAATTACAATATAACTCTATTTAAATAAATAAAAACTCACCTGTGAAATAAAACTTCAACTAACATTAAACTATAAATTAACCTGACCTTACTATTCTAATAAAATTAAAAAATACTACCAATTAAAATATCTAAATTACAAAAACCTAACACTACGAAAAAAATTAAAAATTCTAAATTACAACTTAAAAAAAACAAATCCTAGGAAAAATTAAAAAAAAATCTAAGTTTACCAAGAATAATTAACACTAAAATCACAAAAAATAAAAAACACTAAGATTACAAAAATATAAACAAAATTATAAAAAAACAACAATTACACCTAATCTAATAGTGCTATAAAAGTAAAAAAAGCCCCCCAAAATAAAAACACCCCCTAGCCTACAATAAGCTACCAATAACCCTTAAAAGGGCCTTTTGTAGGGCATTGTCCTAAAGAAATCAGCTCTTTTACCTGTAAAAAAATACAAAGTCCCCCCAACAGTAAAACCCACCACCCAACCAACCCCCAAAATAAAAAACCTAACTCTAAACCCCTAAAGGAACATTTGTATGGGCATTGCCTTTAAAACGGCATTTAGCTCTTTTGCATTGCCCTTAAAATGGCACTCAGCTCTTATCCAATTGCCCATCCCTAATCTAAAAAAAAACCCCACCCCCCAAAAAAACTAAAAACTAACACTAAACCCCAGAAGATCTACTCAAGGTTTCTGAAGTCCGGACATCCATCTCCATCCAGGCGGCGAGGTCTTCATCCATCCCAGGGGAGTCTTCTATCTTCATCCCGGCGGCGTGGAACTGAGCCATCCTTGAAGCTGATCCCATCCTGGGCGGAGCATCCTCTCCATACGGTCGCCGCCATACACTGAAGATGAATGCAAGGTAGCCATTTCAAAATGGCGTCCCTTGCATTCCTATTGGCTGATTTGATTCTTCAAATTCAAATAAGCCAATAGGATGAGAGTTTCTGAAATCCAATTGGTTGTTCAAATCAGCCAATAGGATTTCAGTAGCTCTCATCCTATTGGCTGTTTTGAACAGCCAATAGGATTTCAGAAGCTCTCATCCTATTGGCTGATTTGAATTTGAAGAATCAAATTAGCCAATAAGAATGCAAGGGACGCCATTTTGAAATGGCTACCTTGCATTCAACTTCAGTGCACGGCGGCGACCATATGAAGAGGACGCTCTGCGCAGGATGGGATAAGCTTCCAGGATGGCTCGGCGGGATAAAGATAGAAGACTGGATGATGGATGAAGACTTCGCCGCCTGGATGAAGACCTTGTCGACTGGATGGGCATCGATGTCTGGACTTAAGAAACCGTGAGTAGATCTTCTGGGGTTAGTGTAAAACTCGTAATCTAGGTGTATGTTATTAATCCCCATAAAGCAGTTAAACACAGAAGTAAAGTCCTGCTCCAGAGCCACAGACACAGCAGGACACAAGCCATGAGACAATCAGAAGTGGTAGTTGCTCAAACCAACCAATAACCAGTGGTTTCCTGCTCCTAATGTATGGGACTTTAGATATATGTCTAACCCTTTTGTGGGTGTTTTACACATGTAATTTTAGCTTTACTTGTTAAAGATAACTAATAAATTAGAACATATAATATTCATTAGAATTCCCCCAGTGTAATGTAATGCAGTGCCCAGTTTTATGAGATTTGGTTTTCATTTAGAAACTCTTTTAGGGTCCGATTATCTAAAATTCTCTAGGCAGGATGTGACAAACCCTAGGGGCTGCCATCATTGAATTCTCTAAAAAAAAGGGTCTGTCCCTTTGAGTTGCGAGTTGCCTCCCATAGAAAGAAATGGAGTTCACTGGAATGGGCAAATGTGTGGGAAAGTGAAGTTGGTATGGGCAGGGTGCACACTGCAAATGACATCAAATTACATTTCTCAGTGGGTTTTTTTTTGCATGTGCAGTGTAGTTTTTTATATTTTCTACCGTGTATTTAATGCTTTTTTCCAGCATGATTTCAGTAGCAATTATAAAGTGATGGTAAAGTAACTGAAGTTGTAAAAAAAGCATCTCCTTTGTCAAAGGAAGTAAATAGTAAATCAGGACTCTTGTTCCAATTCGCTGTTTAGCTGTATTACTGACAGTTATTGCTTACCCTCTAGTGAGTGCTTAAAGTGAATGTAAATGTTTTACTACTTAATTAAAACTACTTGCTCACAATATTGGATATAAGCAAACCGCAATAATAACATTTCTATATAAATAATAATTATCTTTTAATTTTATTTTCTACTTAGCTCCGTTATAATCCTTTAACTCCTCCCAACCTTCTTCTTCCGGTATTTCATCCTATTTCTCCTGCATCATTACAATATTTGACGCCCACTCGCTGACGTCTGTTACATTGCTCGTTCACGATCAGTGCTGACCTCTGCGCATGCGTTTACATTTTTGCCGACAGAACGCGCATGCGTATATCAAAAACTATCTCTCTAAACCTCGGCACCTTGTTTCCCATTGCGCATGCGTTTACACTCCAAAACTATATTATAAACAAAGTATTCAATGAATCTTTCGATTCATTGAATACTTTGCGAGCGAGGAGCAGCTTTTATTTTGATATCAATAAGCATCAATCCGATATCGGCCTTATTTGTAAATATTGAATAAATGTTAGCATATCATTATTGCGCATGCGCGAATCGAGGACGAGCATTGAGTACGCTACGTCATCATGTAGTTCACGCATGCGCAGTTAGAGCGAACAACCAGCCTGACGCCCCGGGGGTGAAAAAAATATTAACAGAGCGAAGTGTCAATCAATAGAGATATGTGGGACCAAAATGGCAGGCGGAGGAATCGGCGACAAGAATAAGAAGTAAAAATCTTTATATTCACTGTTAGAAAGTGATTTAAAAAAGATGATGAATTAAACTAACCTTTATTTATGTAATTAAACACTTTGATGATTAGCTCTTCACTTGACTTTACATGCACTTTAACACCTGACTTACAGCTCTCCGTGTAAGCAATGAATCTCAGTATTCATTGTTTACATTGGAGTGTATGGTTAGTAGTGATGCACCGAAATGGAAATTCTGGACCGAAACCGAATCCGAAAATCCGGGATGCACTTGGCCGAAAGCCGAAACTGATACCGAAAATGTGTTTTTTCAAATTAATTTTTTTTTTTTTTGCATAATTAGAGCCAATAAAAAAGCCCACACTTTTATTGAAAGTAATACACTAAAATTGGACCAAAATATCTTAAAACAATAATATGCTACACAATAATTTTACCAAGAAAAAAAAAGAAAGAAAAAAATGCAATTTTCGGCCAAAATGTTTCCTCACTTAAAACAATTATAAATATCAATATACTGTATTCTTCATTTAGTTCTATGTAACAGAATCATATTTAACTGTTTTTGTTTTTTTTTACCAATTATCCAAATAAAGTATAGTCCTAGAAAACTCATTATATCCAGAACAGTAAGTCAAGTAATAAACTTAAACAGCAGCTCTAGGCTAGCATCAAATTTGAAACATGCTACACAATAATTTTACCGAAAATAACAGGCAAAAAACCCGAAAACCGAAATAGCCAAAAAGGCTATTTTCGGCCGAAATTTCGGTGCATCCCTAATGGTTAGACAATCTGCGCGTGCATGAGCGATTGATTTGCACATGTGCAGAATGTCTACTCAAGGGGATTGCACCATCAGACATATGTATTGAGCGGGTGAGACTGCTATAGAGACTGAGACTGACATATAGATGTCACTATTCTATAGAAAGGTCAATGCAAGGAGTAAACAACAAAAACCAGGGTGACAATAAATTTAATTTATTTTTCATATAAACTCATATTTAAAAAAATAGCGGTTTACTTAGATTCAAGTTTTATAATGCAATGGAAAGTTTTATTTTTGTTGGTCAAAAATGACCATCACTTTCATTTTACATATAACACTGTTTGGTTATCATTTTTGTGTGATTTGACGATACAATTTTTACAGACTCTCTTTATTGCAATATTTAAAGGGATACTAAACCAAAATGTTTTCTTTCATGATTCAGATAGAGCATGCAATTTTTAACAACTTTCCAATTTACTTCTATTATCATTTTTCTTTGTTCTCTTGCTATATTTATTTTAAAAAGCAAGAATCTAAGCTTAGGAACCGGCCCATTTTAGGTTCAGCACCCTGGATAGCGCTTGTTCATTGGTGGCTACATTGATGCCCGTTTATGGCGCATGTTAAATAACCAGCCGTTACAAGTGGATAGTTAATGCTACCGCAAGCTCGTAGTAGCACTTTACGCTCAGGGAAACTAACGAGAGGTCAGACCTCTGGTTAATTAAAAAAATATCTCCCAATTGGCCCCCAAAATAAAGAGTACAGTTCCTTTTTAAAAATAAAATATATGAGAATCTTTTTTTCTTTTTTTTTTTTTTAAATAACTGCTCGAAACAGTTATAAGGTATTAAAGTAATCGGATGTGGCCTTTACACTGCAGTCTATGGGGACTGTGTTATAACTTGAATATATATATATATATATATATATATATATGTAAATGCTTATATACATTTATATTTATGTATATATACACATATAAACACATAAATATATGTACATATTCATATACATATATATATATATATATATACATACAGTATATATATTTTACATTTGCTGCCCAACGCAAACGCACATAAACCCAACAAAGACCTCATGTCGGATTCCCTCAGTCTAACATTCAGGGCAAACTTTTAAAATATGGCACAGACTCCTGTCACAATTATACCACAGGGCATTAAAACAATTTAGCAGAATACTTTTTTTTGTGTGCAGTTGTTATGTAAATAAGTCTGAAAATTGTAGATTTTCCAGTCCTGAAAATTGAAAAAGCACATGGCAAGCTCCACAGGCCTAACTATCCACATAACTCTCTATAATTTGCAGTTTATCTTATCTTTTCTGAGGAGACCATACAATGGAGATTGACTCCTCCTAAATGGACAGTCTTCTCAAGAATTGCTATTGTTTAAAAAGATAGATAATCCCTTTATTACCCATTCCCCAGTTTTGCATAACCAACACAGTTATATTAATATACTTTTTACCTCTGTGATTATCTTGTAACGAAGCTTCTACAGACTGCCCCTTATTTCAGTTCTTTTGACAGACTTGCAGTTTAGCCAATCGGTGCCCTCTTATAAGTAACTCCACGGGGTTGAGCACAATGTTATCTATGTGACACACATGAACTAACACCCTCTAGCTGTGAAAAACCATCAAATGCATTCAGATAGGAGGTGGCCTTCAAGGGCTTAAAAGTTAAACCTAGGCAAACTCATATGCTAATTTCTAACTAAGAATACCAAGAGAACAAAGCAAATTTGATGATAAATGTAAAATGGAAAGTTATTTAAAATTGCTGCCCTATCTGAATCATGAAAGTTTATTTTTGACTAGACTGTCCCTTTAATAAGGAAAGAACTGAATGGAGTCCAACCACTGAAAAACAATTTTAGCAAACAAAGTGTTAATCTACTCTTATAAAGTTTAGACAATGCTGATATATTATTAATCTATTGGAAGACAGCAGAAAACCGGTGTAATTACAAGGTGTTTACTTTCCCGTTTAATCACTTTATCATAATGCCTTAGCTGATTAGCATCAGTTGATATTCTATATATGTGTCAGTTGGTAATCAAAATGATTTTTGGAGAATGAGTCAGATTATATCCAGGTGCAGTTCCTGGAGAGTTTACTTCAAAGGTTATTGTCATTTTTGTATTGTAAATCTTCACAGCTGTGCTATGAAAGGATTCAGCAAAACAAGCATTTTCCAAAGAAGAACGACTACAAGCGCTTATGCTCTGATCTGTGACGTTGTCAGGCTTTAAAATAATATAAGCAATAGCTTTCAGTTATTTTTACATATGCACAGTATAAATTATTGCAAAATATTTGCATACAAAAAAAGGATTCAAAAGCATTTAAAGGGAGACTTTAATCATTATTTCAAATATCATTTTTGCCTTATATGTGAACCCTGTACGTTGGCCGTCGTTAAGGGGTTAAAAGTGGTTGTGTACTTGTGTTTTTATTACTTGTTATGAGCTGTGTAAGACTGCTTTATCGTTTCTTCCCAATACAGCTCACTTTTTTCCTATGCTACCTAGCCAGCTGTAGAATATATCCAAAGCCAGATACTATGCAGTTTATCACTTGCTTAACCCCTTAAGGACCAGCGTCGTACCCTATACGTTGCTGGTCTTTCTATGGGGATTTAAAGTGAAGGTAAACTTTGATGAATGAAAGCCGTTTTTTTAAAATACTATTAAAAACAGGGGCACTTTCATTCATCAAAGTTTAGAAGGCAGCCGTTTTGATTAAAAACGTACCTTTGTTTTTTTCACAAGCACAGCAGCTTTCCCCACACAGAGATCCTCTCTTCACACGTCATCAATGACTAATCCAGTTTATAATCCAGTATATAACAACCAGCAGGTAGATCATTCGCAAATCTGAGGGGTAATTAAAAAATGAAGTAAAGCTTCTTAATTTTTTAATTAATATCCCTGATATTAGCAAATGATCTGCCACTGTTATATTATTTGTTATATCTTCTGCTGGTTGTACAGATATCTTTCAGTAAAGCTTCTTAATGTTTTAATTAATATCCCTGATATTAGCAAATGATCTGCCACTGTTATATTATTTGTTATATCTTCTGCTGGTTGTACAGATATCTTTCAGTAAAGCTTCTTAATTTTTGAATTACCCCTGATATTAGCAAATGATCTGCCACTGTTACATACAGTTTATTTGTTATTATCTGTTGGTTCTGTAAGTACAGATATTTTGTAGTAAAGCTTCTGAAGCTTTACTACAAAATATCTGTACTTACAGAACCAACAGATTAAATAATAACAAATAAACTGTATATAACAGTGGCAGATGTTTGCTAATATCAGGGGTATTAATTAAAAAATTAAGAAGCTTTACTGAAAGATATCTGTACAACCAGCAGATATAACAAATAAACTATATAACAGCTGAGTGGCAGATTATTTGCTAATAGCATTGAGATGGGCAGTCCATGTTCCCCCTACATAATATATAGCCCCCAACTGTCACCCAGCATATAATATATAGCCCCCATCCCCCCTGCATAATCTTTTGCCCCTTAGTGCATAATAAATAGGCAAAGCTAAATTATGCTGATTATGTGGGTTTGGTAAAGTGGGCGGTACTTTAGGGCAGGGGGTGTGGTAAAACATTTCATGCAGGTAATTGATAGCTGCAAAGTGTCCCTGGAAATTGTTTCCAAATGTTGGCAACTATACAATAGCAAAAGGTTAAAGGGACAGTCTACACCAGAATTTTTATTGTTTTAAAAGATAGATAATCCCTTTATTACCCATTTCCCAGTTTTGCTTAACCAACACAGTTATAATAATATACTTTTAATCTCTGTGATTATCTTGTATCTAAGCCTCTGCAAACTGCCCCTTTTTTCAGTTTTTTTGACAGACTTGCAGTCTAGCCAATCAGTGCCTGCTCCCAGATAACTTCTCGTGCACAAGCACAGTGTGATCTATATGAAATACGTGAACTAACACCCTCTAGTGGTGAAAAACTGTTAAAATGCAATCTGAAAGAGGTGGGCTTCAAGGTCTAAGAAATTAGCATATGAACATCCTAGGTTAAGCTTTCAACTAAGAATACCAAGAGAACAAAGAAAAATTGGTGATAAAAGTAAATTGGAAAATTGTTTAAAATTACATGCTCTATCTGAATCATGAAAGTTTATTTTGGCCTAGACTGTCCCTTTAATCTACATCACTGTTTTTTCAAATCTGCCCTCAGGCCTCCCTAACAGGCCACATTGTGAGGATATCTGAACTGGAGCACAGGTGAAATAATCAGCTGTTTAGTAACCATGGTTATTTTACCTGCTCTCACCCAAGGTAATCCTGAAAACCTTGTTTGTTGGGGTGGCCTAAGGACAGGTTTGAAAACCAGTGATCTACATGTAACCTACAATCAGAGGCTGTGCATCCTGCTTGGGGTTAGCACTGAAGAGTGTTTGGTGTTCACTGGAAAGAGCTATTCTGCAACAGAACTGTTACTATAAGTAGCTCTATGCATGCTATCAAACGCTTGCCACAACAGTGGTATGCTGTAGCAGGATAGCAACACAAGTGTTTACGTGATCACACATACATTTCTACATGAGTTTTTAAATTAACGTTGTACATCCTATATAATAAATGGCCAAGTATGTTTGTCAGATGCAGTCATGCGCAGTAGAGACTGCACATGACAAACATACCTGGCCGTTTGGATCCTGACACTCAGCACAGAGCAAGGCTCAAGCGGAGTGTCAGGGGGCGTGGCCGACAGGAGCGTTGTGGTGGGGACGTGACCGGACGCGACAAAGGGCGTGACCGGATGCGCTGAGGGGTGTGGTCGGGCACGGTGATGGGCGTGACCTGGTGCAATGAGGGGCATGGCCGGACGGGTGTCACCACGATGGGGCGTGGCCGGACGGGGTGCCGCGGTGGTGACGTGGCCAGAGAGCCAAATAGAGGGGGGAGAGAGCCAAAGAGGGGGGAAAAAGAGCAAAAGAGGGGGGAGAGAGAGAAAAAGAAAGGGGGGAGAGAGAACAAAAGAGGGGGCAGAGAGCAAAAGAAAGGGGGGAGAGAGCCAAAGAGGGGAGAGAGAGCCAAATAGAGGGGGGAGAGTGCCAAAGAGGGGAGAGAGAGAGTGCCAAAGAGGGGAGAGAGAGAGTGCCAAAGAGGGGGGGGGAGAGAGAGAGAGAGCAAAAGAGGAAAGAGAGCCAAAGAGGAGAGAGAGCAAAAGAGGGGAGAGAGCCAAAGAGGGGGGAAAGAGAGCAAAAGAGGGGGGAGAGAGCCAAAGAGGGGGGAGAGAGCGCAAAGGAGAGGGTCGAGAGAAAGCAAAAGAGAGGAGGGAGAGAGCAACGCTGTACTGCAAAAAATGGCCTGTGTACACGGGCTTTAGTACTAGTAATTATATAATGGAGTATTAAAATAGTGCTGAAGTTGTGGTGCGTTTAGCAGCAGATTAGAAGAATTAGTAAAACGCGTCTATAGGAGGAACTGTATACTATTGCTGTGGCTCCCATACAAATGTCCTTACCAGTTGTTTTTTTCCTGCAACTAATTTTAAGATGTCTTAAAACAGGTTTTACATCCAGTAGAAACACGTTCCAATGGCACAGAAACTGCATTTAAAAAATCAATAAATAAAATGTATTTTATTTAAAACTGAATTCAAACTCTGACATTTATATTAAAGGGATATGAAATGCAAACATTTTCTAATGTGATTCAGACAGAGCAAACCATTATTACAAAGTTTCCAATTTACATCTATTATCAAATTTGCTTTGTTCACATGATATTCTGTGATGAAGAGATACCTAGGTAGGCATCTGGAGCAGTACATGACAGGAAATAGTGCTGCCGTCTAGTGTTCTTACAAATGAGTAACATTCTTACAAAACTGCTGCCATATAGTGCTCCACTAATGGGTCAGCTCCTAAGCATAGTCCCTGCTTTTCAACAAAAGATACCAAGAAAATGAAGAAAATTGATAATAAAAATAAATTAGAAAGTTGTTTAAAATTGTATTCTCTATCTGAATCATGAAACAAATGTGAGTTTCATACCCTTTAATAATTAAAAGGACAAGATAACCCATTTTTTTCTCTCATGATTCAGATAGCGCATACAATTTTAAATTACTTTCCAGTTTACTTTGGTTATCAAATTTGCTTTATTCTTAATTATCCTTTGTTGAAGGAGAAGCAGTGCACTACTGGGTGTTAGTTGAACACATTGGTTGAGCCAATAACAAGAGGCATATTTGTGCAGCCACCAATCAGGAGCTAGCTCTCAATAGTGCATTGCTGCTGTTGAGGGTATGTACAAGTGCTTTTCAACAAAAGATACCAAGAGCATGTAGATAATAGAAGTAAATGCTCTATCTGAATCATAAAAGTTTTAATGATTACTTTTCTGTTACTTAGAGAGAGAGATAGAGAGAGAGAGAGAGAGAGAGAGAGAGAGAGACAGAAATTATATATTTTTTTTATAGAGAGTTTTTATAGAGAATTCTGTATAATTATTATTTGCTAATAATAAAGCTGAAAAAAGAAAGAGAAAACAGCAGCTAATTAGCTTCAATAGTGCTTTGTTCACACTTTGCTTTACTGAAATCTCACAATATTTCATAGTAAACTTCCTTAAACTGAGGGAAACAAAGCAACCGTGCTTGCACGTGCCATATGCACACTTTCTTGTAAATCCTAGGGTTCCCTTTACAATGGGATGTGGATACTGAGGAGATTTTGAGGTAAAATATCTTCTTTTTTACATAGAGATGTTAAGGTAATATTTTCTAGACAAATGTTTCCAGATATGTTGCATCACTTTTAAGTTATTAAACTTTTGGATATCATGCCCCTTTAAGTTTCATCAAATGATAGCATGAGAAAGATGTAAATTTCAGAACAGAAGTAAACGTTTTTAATTGCACTCTTTGGGGCCGATGTAAGAAGCAGCATATGCTGCTGTTTCCGTGTGAGCCTTCAGGCTCGCTGTAAACTTAAGTTAAGAAGCAGCGGTCTTAAGATCACTTTTTAACTCGTCTGCCACCTCTGAGGCAGCGGACAGCAATCATCCCGACACGAAATGCTTGTGCAATGATAAATGCCGACAGCGTATGCTGTCAGCATTTATCAATGTGGGATGGACACGATCCGCTACAGCGGATCATATCCGCCCGCACAAAATCGGCCCCTTTATCTGAATCCTGAAAGTTATGTTGACTTCCATATCCCTTTAATAAAAAAAATGTGCTAAACAAGTATTATTGTAAAATATCCCTTTAAACCTGTCAGCTCTGCAAAAGCAAAACACAACTGTCCTATGGGATGTAGATGTAAGAAATAAAAATTCTTACAGTGCTGAGATTTGGATTTTAATTACAAGCCTGCAGCAAGGAACTCATAATTTGGCATCTGTCTGCATCTTATTAAACACATACATGTACGCCCAACAGAAAGCTTGTTACTGGTGTCTTTTTAAGTTTTCTGAATTCAAAATAGCTTTTTTTTTGTGCTGCATAAACCACTTATTATGCAACTTGGCAATAAAACAAGATTTACAAAATATCTAAGTAATATTTTCTGTAAATCCATAAAGATTCATTTAAATGAAAATTCTAAAACACATTCCTGTGCTCTCCAGGATGTCTTGCAGATGTTCAAAACAATGTTGAACTTTATTCTTTGCCAGATGAACAAGATGTGAATAGTTGTAGGCAGCTTGTAATGGCCATACTATTTTATGTATCTTAATTACTGTATCCTCAGTTTTGTTTCTTGCATTGCAATGAAAAAGGGTTTCTAAAAAAGTTAATTTGTTTGTTTGTTGTTTATCCTTGATCTCTGTTTTTTCAAGACAAGAAAATGGCAACAAAATGACCCCAATTTATCAAGGTCTGTCGGACCTGATCCGACAGTGCGGATCAGGTCCGACAGACCTCGCTGAATACGGCGAGCAATACGCTCGCTGTATTCAGAATTGCACCAGCAGCTCACAAGAGCTGCTGGTGCAAAGCCTCCCTCTGCAGACTAGCGGCCAGCAGGGGGGTGTCAATCAACCCGATCGTACTGGATCGGGTTGATTTCCGGCGATGTCTGTCCGCCTGCTCAGAGCAGGCGGACAGGTTATGGCGCAGCATTCTTTAGACCGCTGCTTCATAACTGCTGTTTCTGGCGAGTCTGCAGGCTCGCCAGAAACACGAGGCATCAAGCTCCATTCGGAGCTTGATAAATATGCCCCAATATGGTTTGCAAGTCAATATGCCTTTGAAGTCAATTATATGACCTACAGCAGCTGACTCCAGTAACACTAAAGTCAACATTTTGTAAGGACACTAAAATTAAAGGGACATGCCAGCCAAAATTGAAATCCACATGGATGCATTTCAGTTTTGAATGGAAGCATTTTTGTTATATACATGGATTAGCAAAAAATGCTTCTTATAAAAGCTAAAGCTGTTTCACTTGCTTAGATTATTTGGCAATGACTCAGTTTGTTAATTGCTGTCATGATACAAGCCCCACTGGTGCTCTGAGCAGCTGCAATATTTAAAATGCTGGTGCACTGAGCATGTCTGGCTATGCCTCACATGTACGTGCAGAGAAAAATGTCAACACTAAAGCAGTGATAACTTTTACCAGAAGTATTTTTGCCAATATATTGTAAATATGTTTCTATTAAAAGATGTAATTAATCTATGTGCATTTAAATTTTGACTGAAATGTCCCTTTAAACTTATATGATGCAGATATAACATGCAATTTTAAAAGTCTTTTCAATTTACTTTCATTATCAAAATGTCTATTTATATGCACATTTTCTGGGGCTCTGAGGTAAGAGTTCCCAGTGTATACATATATGTCTGTGACTGGTTGATGGCTGTCACATGATACAGTGGGTTGGCAAATTGAATTTGACATTTGTCAGAACAAATCTATTGATTATTTAAAATTTAGAATGAGTGCTATTGCATTGCCTTTTTGTCATGCAATTGTTTGTTATGGAAATCTGCTGTATTTAATGGTACTCTAAGATCATAACACATGCAGCAAATATCTGGAATTTCAGCAAATTATGTAATATCAGAGTTTCCAGTTTTGCACAGTGTGCAGGATTGGATCATTCTGAGACCACTGATGTTAATGTCATTGTATATGTTCTCATATCTTGGATTCTGTAAAGGAAATCTTGGATCTCCCCAAACTACACCTTCAGATTAACAAACCCTGCCCTGAACTGGCCAATCCTGGACTATTTAACGAGTTCAAGTACAAGTGTTGTTTTTTTTATTTCAAACTTTTGTCTTTTTCTAATTGTTTGGATAGCACAGCAGTACCCCTTCCCTAAGACCTAAGTCATAATAAAAAATAATATGAAAATTAACAAAACAGTGGCTTATTAGGGCATTGTGTAAGAAGAATAATTCCTTAAATAAGACACATCCATCTAAAAGAAGGGCGTTTGGGAGGCATAAAACAAGGGCTAGATTATGAGTGGTGCTGGTGCGCTATTTATCGCTCACGTGTTAATTCCGCTAGAAGTATTTTGTGTGTGTTAGGTAGTGCTTGTAACCCAATGCATGCAAAAAGCAGAACTTCTAATATCGTGACCACATTAACGTATTCCCCCTTAGACTTCAGTGGACGCAAAAAGAAATAAAAGTAACACCCTGCTTGCGCGCACACCCAATGGCGTTTTCTCAAGTTTGCTAACCCAACATAAAAATATTAATATTTCACATTCTAATGTTCTTCACATAGAAGAATATGTTCTATTTATTCATAAATATATATTTCCTTCTTAATATAAGTAGAGTCCATGGCCCATATTTATCAAGCTCCGTACGGAGCTTGTGGGCCCGTGTTTCTGGCGAATCTTCAGACTCGCCAGAAACACAAGTTATGAAGCAGCGGTCTAAAGACCGCTGCTCCATAACCCTGAGGAATCGCCGGAAATCAACCCGATCGAGTACGAGTAAATAGAGGCTCATGGCTTCATTCCTTACTGTTGGGAAATACTAAACCTGGCCACCAGGAGGAGGCAAAGACACCCCAGCCAAAGGCTTAAATACCTCTTCCACTTCCCCATCCACCAGTCATTCTTTGCCTTTCGTCACAGGAGGATGGCAGAGAAGTGTCAGAAGATTTTGGAGTTGTTCCTCAGGAGGAATATATGCCTTTCAATATGGAACTGGAGTTTTAAGTAGTCTTGTCAGCCTCTCAGTGAGGGCATTGACAGAAGTTAGAGTCTGGAGATGCAGGGAGATTCTTTCTGCGAACCCATCCAGACTGCCTGCTAACAGCTCCTTAAGCAACCAGTGTTAACGAGTTTCATTTTCTGCTTTCTTCACTCAAGTCCATGTCAGGAGCGATGCTACAAGACTGTCACACTTAAGAGGCTGTGTTTCTGTTCCACAGCACAGATTCTGGTAAGATTGTTTCAATTTTTACTTATATTGAAATTGCTGAAGACAGGGTCACAGTGTGACTCCTTTTATCTTTATAGAATCATGGGTTAATATCTCCTGAGGGAGGTTATTGAACAGTGGGGATAATCAAATGTGTTACTTTGATTTTATGCTGCTTTATGTGTGAGATACATTTTTGGGCTCATAGACTGTTGTTATGCGGTAACGAACATTGAGGTTACTTTCACTTTGAACGCTGCTCAAATTTTAGCTTGGCACGCTTTTTCTCCTAGCAGGGGCAGTCCTGCCTTGTGCACCATGTGATCGGGTGTGGTCACACTTTAGTTTTCTGTTTCCTGACGGAGCTAGCTGTTGGAGAGGTTGCTTCTTCTCTGGTTGCCTGGGTCTAGGAGGTGGTGAGTGTCCCAGTCATTGGGGGTATAAGGGTGCCGTTTTTGTGAGAAATAAAAAGTTCATTTATTTGTATCCTACTGTTGTTAGCGCAAGCTATGGAGGATCCTGATATGCTTGAGGGTACTCCCTTTATTCTTAATAGTAATACCTGTCTATATTTTGAGGAGGCCTTGGTGTGCCCGCCCTCTCAACTATGTTCCGTATGCATCAACAAGGTTATTATGTCTAAGAAGGTTAACCCCATTAGTACTACTGAGCCATCCACCTCTGAGGACTCGCCGTCCCGTGAGGTGCATACCCATCAGTCATCTCCATTGTCACATGCAGCTTCCCATAGCACGCCTGATCCTCCGTCTGGAGGGAGCCTTTTTTCCATCAGACTTAACCGCGCAGTTAAAGACAGCAGTGTCTGAGGCCCTTAGTGCTTTACCTCGCCCTGCTAAGCGCAAGCGAAAGGTTAAACATAGCTCTCCAGTCCAGGGGACATCCAGTGATTTACTTGATTTGTCTGCCTTTTGAAGTATCCCAGGATGGGTCACATTCTGAGTCTTCAGAAGGTGAAATTTCTGGATCGGATTTTGCTACCTCTAGGCCTCCGGCTGCGGAGGAGCCAGCCTTTAGATTTAAAATTGAACACGTACGTTTTCTTCTAAAGGAGGTTCTGTCGACATTAGACCAGCGGTCGCCAACCAGTGGTCCATGGACCACTGGTGGCCACGAGAAGATGTTGGTGGTCCTTGACACCATCAAGCAGGAATTAATCTCCTCTGATAGTGTCACCCTCATCGCGCCGCAACTCCCTACAGTGCCTGGCTGAGTTAAATTACAATCTCCCTATGCACGTTGCATAGTACTGCACAACTTGAGTAGCTAGATTGTATTTTTAACTCCTCCTGCCCGGCATGCTGCTTATAGGAAGATGCTTCCATTCTAAAGCCAGCAGAGGTTGGTACAGTCTTGGCTTGAAATAGGGGAATTAAAGTATATAAAATAAGAAAATCTTAAAAAAAAAAAAAAAAATTCTCTCTTATATTTAATTTATTTTCTTCCCTTTACCTGTCTCTTTGTAGTAGTTTTCCTAATTCCTTCAGATGGACTTACATCACTGTTTGTCTTCCTCCCCTCCATCTTCTTCTTTTTTTTTTACTAAATATTAATTATTTTTCATTCTAATAATTTTCCTGCACACAAAGCCATTCCAACTGAATTCTAGTAATTGCCATCAAGTAGATCAGCCATATCCCACCAGTATTATAGTAATTGCCAGTAACATTAGTCGTGGTTAGCTCACATCCATGTTGAGATTTTTCTGATATAAACTTAATTTATGACTCCAATGTCTGTCCATGATCATAAGTAGTTTTGAATAAATACTAATTGGGGAGGTAACTTGAAAGTCTTGTGGCCCTTTTAAACATAATTCTTTTTTTCCCACTTTCTGTCTCTCTGTTTCCAGCTCAAAAGTTGGCACTCACCCTTCATCTGTCAATTGGAAGTATTCTCTCAGTTCTGTCATTCAGTTAGTTAATTTAAAAAAAATATTCTTAAAAATGTGTAAATATATACATAATGTAAACTTGGTTATACTAGTTATGTACAGAATGTGTGTGTTTATATATATATATATATATATATATATATATATATATATATATATATATATATATATATATATATATACACACATTATAGAGGTTTGTACCTTTTAAAAAAAAAATCATGTTAGTGGTCCACGGGATTTAAAATTGTGAGTTTAGTGGTCCCTGAGGTCCGAAAGGTTGGTGACCTCTGCATTAGAGGTTCCAGAGGCCAAGTTGCCTGATGAACCTTTGATTCCTAAATTAGACAGAGGGTACGAGGACAGGGTAGCGCCGCTAACTTTTCCTGTACCTCTAAAAATGACAAACATAATTAAGAACGAATAAGATAGAATTGGATCTTCCTTTTCCCCTGCTTCTTCCTTTAAAAAATTGTTCCCGGTCCCGGACTCTCAGCTGGAGTTGTGGGGTTCCGTCCCTAAGGTGGATGGTGCTATCTCCACGTTAGCTAAGCGTACTATTATCCGTCTTGAGGATAGTTCGTCTTTCAGAATGCCAATGGATAAGAAGATGGAAACTTTTCTCAGAAAAATGTTTCAGCATATGGGATATTTATTTCAACCGGCAGCGGCTGTTGCTTTGGTTGCTGGAGCTGCGGCCTTCTGGTGTGACTCCTTAGCGGATTTGATCGAGGTGGAGGGTCCCCTTGATGTTATCCAAGAAAGGATTAAAGCTTTGAGAATTGCTAATTCTTTTATCTGTGATGCAAATATGCAGATTATTCGCCTGAATGCTAAGATCTCTGGTTTCTCAGCGCAGACACTTCGGGCGCTCTGGCTGATGTCCTAATCTGTGGACATGACTTCTAAGTCTAGACTACTTTCCCTCCCCTTTAAGGGAAACATTTTATTTGGTCCAGGCCTGGACTCCATTATTTCCACGGTTACTGGGGGCAAGGGTGCCTTCCTACCGCAGGATAAAAAGAACAAATCTAAGGGACAAGGATCTAATTTTCGTTCCTTTTGTTCTGAAAAGTCCCAACGTCAGCAGTCTAAGGCCGAGTAAACCAAGAACACTTGGAAGCTGGCTCAATCCTAGAATAAATCCAAGCAGAACAAGAAGCCCGCCGAGAATAAGTCGGCATGAAGGGGCGGCCCCAATCCAGAGCTGGATCGTGTAGGGGGCAGACTGTCGCTGTTTTCAGACGCTTGGTCCAGGGACGTGCAGAATCCGTGGGTCCTGGAGGTCGTAGCTCAGGGATACAAGAAAGGTTTCAAATCTCATCCACCCAAGGGCAGATTTCTCCTCTCAAGCCTGTCTTTAAAACCAGAAAAGAGGGAAGCCTTTCTGGGGTGCGTGCAGGATCTGTCCTCCTTAGGGGTCATTGTCCCGGTTCCTATCGCAGAAAGAGGTTTGGGACACTACTCAAACCTGTTCGTGGTCCTGAAGAAGGTTGGAACTTTCCGCCCAATTCAGGATCTTAAGTGCTTAAACAAGTTTCTAAATGTCTCCTTGTTCAAGATGGAGACAATAAGGTCAATTATTCCTCTAGTTCAGGAAGGACAGTTCATGACCACTATAGATCTGAAGGATACCTACCTTCATGTTCCAATCCACAGGGACCACTTCCAGTTCCTAAGGTTTGCGTTCCTGGATCAGCACTTCCAGTTCATTGCACTTCCGTTTGGTCTAGCTACGGCCCCAAGAATCTTTACAAAGGTTCTAGGGGCTCTCCTGGCCGTTGCCAGAACCCAAGGTATAGCAGTAGCTCCCTACTTGGACGACATTCTGGTTCAAGCACCATCCTTTTGTCTAGCGGAGGACCATTCGGTATCTCTTCTCTCACTTCTTTGATCACATGGATGGAAGATAAACTTAGAGAAGAGTTCTCTTATTCCAAACACCAGGGTAGAATTCCTGGGTACTATAATAGATTTAATATTCATGAGGATATTTCTAATCGACCAGAGACGGTGCAAGCTAGCTTCAGCAAGTCTTGCCCTCTGGACCTCCTTAAGGCCATCTGTGGCTCAGTGTATGAAGGTAATTGGTCTTATGGTGTCCAGCATGGACATAATTCCCTTTGCCATGTTCCGTCTCAGACCGTTACAGCTGTGCATGCTGAGATAGTGGAATGGCGATCATTCGGTCCTGTCTCAACAGATTTCCCTGGACAGCCGGTCAAGAGAATCGCTCTCTTGTTGGCTCTGTCCAGATTATCTGTCCCAAGGGATATCCTTTCTACGACCATCCTGGGAGATTCTAAACAAATCAGAATAGAGGGCGCCACATAGTGCAGATCATAAGGTAATTCAGATGTAAATACAGGAATGGTAGAAGAATCCTACTCACAAAGTGTAAAGCACAGATGTGCAATACCAGCAGTCCGGGCGAGACGAGGATTCCGTTTCTACCTACTGGCCTACCGGACGACGTGTGGTTCCGGACTGCTGGTATTGCACATCTGTGCTTTACACTTTGTGAGTAGGATTCTTCTACCATTCCTGTATTTACATCTGAATTACCTTATGATCTGCACTATGTGGCGCCCTCTATTCTGATTTGTTTAGATTCTCTGGACCTGTGTTGACGGCACGACACCCTAGAGGAGCAGCCTACTGTATGAGAGTGACATCTTTTGGGACAATCTAGTATCAAAATAAAGGACTGCCTTATTACAATTCATCATCCTTTGGATTACTAGTTTGTATATTTATACATATATGGTTTGTTGAATACTAGTTTATATATTTTTACATATTTTCTTCTTATTGTTATATATATATATCTTTTAATTTTATAATTTTATATCTATTGGGTTATTACCACCTTACCAACATAATATAATATTACATTACACTATATACTTTACATTTTATATTACATTTTAAGGAATTTTACCCGTGATCCTAGGCGCCTTTTACTAGTACTATAGTGACGGATACGGTCGCTAGAGTATTTTCCTATAGATCCTGGGAGATTGTGACTACAGATACGAGCCTCTCAGGATGGGGAGCTGTTTCGGGTGCCAGGAAGGCACAGGGCCTGTGGTCTCAGGAGGAATGCTCCCTCCCGATCAACATTCTGGAACTTCGAGCAATCTACAATGCTCTGAAGGCTTGGCCTCTTCTGGGTTTGTCCCGGTTTATCAGATTCCAATCAGACAATATAACCTTGGTGGCTTACATCAACCATCAGGGTGAATGAGAAGCTCCCTATCGATGAGGGAAGTATCTCGGATTCTGGAGTGGGCGGAGGCCCACGGCTGTTTGCTTTCAGCAATCCACATTCCGGGTGTGGACAACTGGGAAGCAGATTTTCTCAGCAGACAATCCTTTCACCCGGGGGAATGGTCTCTCCATCCAAGTATTTGCGGAAATATACTACATGTGGGGGATGCCAGAGATAGATCCCATGGCATCTCGTCTCAATACCAAACGACCCAGATATGGGTCGAGGTCCAGGGATCCTCAGGCGGAGCTAATAGATGCATTAGCGGTGCCTTGGAGGTTCAATCTAATCTACCTTTTTCCGCCATTACCACTCCTTCCTCGGGTAGTGGCCTGCATCAAGCAGGAGCAAGCGTCAGTAATACTGATTGCTCCATCCTGGCCGCGAAGGACGGGGTTCGCGGATCTAGTGAGGATGTCATCTTCTCCTCCTTGTCGTAGGGATCTGCTGGAAAAAGTTAATTTTGTTCATCAAAATCTAGATTCTCTGAGGCTGACTGCATGGAGATTGAACGCTTAGTCCTAGCCAAGAGAGGTTTTTCTGACAGAGTTATTGATACTCTCATTCAAGCTCGTAAGCCGGTTACTAGTCGCATCTATCATAAGGTGTGGAGAACTTACTTATTCTGGTGTGAAGAGCGGGGATTTCCTTGGCATAACGTTAAGGTTGCCAGGATTCTGTTGTTTCTCCAGGATGGTCTGGTGAAGCATCTTTCGGCCAGTTCCCTGAGGGGACAGATTTTGGCCTTGTCTGTTTTACTGCATAAGAGGCTCTCTGAGCTTCCAGATGTTCATTCTTTTGTTAAGGCTCTGATTAGGATCAGACCTGTGTTCAGATCTTCGGCTCCCCCTTGGAGTCTGAATCTGGTTCTTAAAGTTTTGCAACGGGCTCCGATTGAGTCTATGCATGAAATTGATATTAAGTTGTTGTCCTGAAAGGTTCTTTTTCTACTGGCTATTGCTTCGGTGCGCAGAGTATCTGAAATTGCCTTCTTGCAATGTGAGCCTCCTTATCTGGTGTTCCATTCGGATACGGCTATCCTACATAATAAGTTAGGGTTTCTCTCTAAGATCATGTCAGACCACAACATCAATCAAGAGATTGTGGTCCCTTCTTTGTGTCCTAATCCTTCTTCTTCGAAGGAACATTTATTTGGACGTGGTTCGTGCCTTGAAGTTTTATCTTAGCGCTACTAAGGATTTTAGACAAACTTCTTCCTTGTTTGTGGCATATTCTGGGAAGCATAAGGGTCAGAAGGTCTCTTCGACTTCCTTATCTTTTTGGTTGAGGAGTTTTATCAGCTTAGCTTATGAAACAGCGAGACATAGACCTCCTCAGAGAATTACGGCTCATTCTACTAGAGCAGTGGCTTCCTCTTGGGCCTTTAAGAACGAGGCCTCTATGGATCAGATTTGTAAGGCGGCCACCTGGTCCTCCTTACACACTTTTTCTAAATTTAACAAGTTTGATGTTTTTGCTTCAGCTGAAGCAGCCTTCTGGACAAAGGTTTTGCAGGCTGTGGTGCCCTCAGATTAGGGATAGCCTCTATTTTTGTCCCTCCTGTTATCATTCAGTGTCCTCTAGAGCTTGGGTATAAGTTTCCCAATAGTAAGGAATGAAGCCCTAGACTCTCCTTATATTAAGAAGGAAAACATAAATTATGCTTACCAGATAATTTAATATCCTTCTGAAAAAGGAGAGTCCACAGCTCCCGCCCTACACTGTTCAAATCAGCCAATAGGATTTAAGTAGCTCTCACCCTATTGGCTGATTTGAAAGTTTTCAGCAAATAGGAATGCAAGGTTCCCATAATGCAGACTGATGTAGATAAACCGCTATATAGTCAACCCAAAAGAGAAAGAAAAATTTCCTACACTGTTCAGATCAGCCAATAGGATTTAAGTAGCTCTAATCCTATTGGCTGATTTGAAAGTTTCAGCCAATAGGAATGCAAGGTACCCCAATATAAAAGGGGTACCTTGCTTTGTTTTTTTTGTAATGTTAGGATTTTTTATTTTAATGTTAAGTTAGGATTTTTTATTTTGGTAATTTTGAATAAATGTTTTAGGGAGATAGTCTTTTTTTATTTTATGTAATTGGCGTTAACTTAGGGGGTGTTAGGTTAGGGGTCTTAATGATTAGATTAATACTTTGCGTTGTGGGGGGATGGCGGTTTAGGGTTTAATAGGTTAATTAGGTAGACTGTGTTGTGGTGGGGTTGGTGGATTAGGGGTTAATAGTTTTAATAGGTAGATTGCATTGTGGGGGGTTGGTAGATTAGGGGTTTATAGTGTTAATAGGTAGATTGCGTTGTGTTTTTTTTCGGATTAGGGGTTAATACTGTAATTAGATACTTTGCGTTTTGGATGGGTGGCGGATTAGGGGTTAATAACTTTATTAGATACTTTGAGATTTATGGTTGACAGATTAAGGGTTAATACATTTTATTAGTTATTGCGGTGGGGGTATGGCGGTTGAGAGGTACATATGGTGCAAGCGTTAGGTGTTTGTTAAGATTTCCAGGGAGTCACGAAGCTCATATACTCAGTGCAAGGCTTGCTGTGCCTGCCTATGTGTGGCAAGGTGAATATGGAGTAAAATGTCTCATTTTCGCCACGTAAGTCCTTGCGCTGAATTTGTGATACAGACTTGAAACGCTGGTTCTATGTTAGTTTATAGGAGTAAAAAAACAGTGGCTGACGGGTAAAAAATATGTGCCGCAATTGTATGCAGTGCCTTATATGTGATCACTAAATCTGTCTATGCAGTGGCGCATATGTGATCGAGCCCATTATTTGTAGCTTTCTATTACAATGTTGCAAAACACTGCTGCCATAGAGTACTATAGACACGTGCACACTCCTGAGCTCTTATGAGCCTACCTAGTTTTAATCTTCAATAAAATATACCAAGAGAACAAAGCAAATTTGATAACAGAAGCAAATTGGAAAGTTGTTTAAAATTGCATGTTCTATCTGAATCATGAAAGTTTAATTTTGACTTTACTTTCCCTTTAAGACTTGGCTGATATGTTATTATATAGCAACACAGCAGAATGTCTTGTAATTACAAGGTGTTTACTGTCCCTTTAAAAGTATCTATTACGTTCTCCAGATCATGTCTTTTCAGTACAAAACTGTCTCCTCTACTAGGTGATAAGCCTGCCCAATGGCAGTCTATGTTTAAAAAATTACAAACCTCAAAGGTGATATTACAAAAAATAAAAAAAGTAAAATTACAGAAAAAAAATAAACAAAGCTATCCAAAATAATTTTTTTAAACCTAAACTAATACCCCTAGAAAAATAAAAAATCCCCCCAAAATAAAAACACCCCCTTATCTAATACTAAACTTCCAATAGCCCTTAAAAGGGCCCTTTGTAGGGCATTGCCCTAAGTTAAACAGATCTTTTACATTTAAAAAATGCTAAGTCCCCCCTAACAGTAAAACCCCCCCACCCACCAAACCCCCCGAAATAAAAAAAAACTAATGCTAAAAAAACTAAACTACCCATTGCCCCTAAAGGGGCATTTTTTATGGCATTGCCCATTGAAAGGGCATTCAGCTCTTTTACTGCCCTTAAAAGGGCAATCAGCTCTTTTACAGGCCAAAAACACCTAATCTAAAAAAAAAGCCACCCCAAAAAATAAAAAATAAAATCCTAAAACTACCAAGTACCAAATAGGTACTCACCGTTCCTGAAGTCCGGCGGAGAAAATCTTCTTCCAGGAGGCTCCATCATCTTCTATCTTCATCAGGAGGGAAGGTGGCGCGGAGCGGAGGTGCGTAGCGGTCTTCCCCAATGCACAGATCTGGAACGGCGGCTATCCTCAGCGGCGTGGAGGCTCCTCTTCATCCGATCTCCGGCATACACAAAAAAATTAATGCAGGGTATCAAATCAGCCAATAAGATTTCAGTAGCTCTCATCCTATTGGCTGATTTCAAAATTTCATCCAACAGGAATGCAAGGTACCTCAATAAATATGGGGAACCTTGCATTCAATATAGTGGGTGACGGACGATCGCATGAAGAGGAGCCTCCACTCCACTTTGGACCGCCACCGCTGAGAACCGCCGCTGAGGATCCGTCCATCGGGGAAGCCAGCTCCGCACCTCTACTCCGCGCCTCCTTCGCTCCGAATGAAGACGATGATGGAGCCACCTGGAAGAAGACCTTCTCCGCCGGACTTCAGGAACGAAGAGTACCTATTTGGGGGTTAGATTTAGGATTTTTTAAATTTATTTTTTATTTTTAAGATTAGGGATTTAATGGGCTTGTAAAATAGCTGAATGCCCTTTTAAGGGCAGTAAAAGAGCTGAATGCCCTTTTAAGGGCAATGCCCATTTAAATGCCCCTTTAGGGGCAATGGGTAGTTTAGGTTTTTTTAGTGTTAGGTTTTTTATTTTGGGGGGTTTGGTGGGTGGGGGGGTTTTACTGTTAGGGGGACTTAGTATTTTTTTTTTTTTTAATTTTCAAAAGAGCTTTATTTAAATTATATATTACAATACACGTCATAAACTGAATGTACAAAGTATTCTTAAAAAAAAAAAGCAAAATAAAACATCATCATTATAGTACATTGTACAGGCTCAAAAAGAACATGACATATATATAATCATTATTAGTGCATTACAAAAATCATATTCTTTTAGTCAGTGTATTTCCATTGTGTTCCCATTCTTAATTATATAGACCACTTATGGATCTGATTAAGAAGGCTGATAAAAGTAGTAATGGGAACTCGGAGCAAAAGAAATAAAGGAAAGAACGTGAGGGACTAGGGAGAGAGGAGTAAAGAAAGGGAAAAGGGAAAAAGAGAAAAAAAGAAGCTGTGACAATGTGAGTGAAATAGGCTATTTTAGTTTATGTCAGTAAAAGCCTCATTTCTGCCCATACCAAACTCCTATATGGTCTGCGCTTAAAACATCTAGGGCTAGGATTAGGATTAAACTAGGAAGTTGATAAGAATTAAGATTGTTACTGGGCGTAGGTAATATATATGCATCAACACGTTGTATTTTGGTGCTTGTATATTCGTGGGAGATAGTCAAATCAAGTTGATATACTTGGAGCTATATCTCCGGGATGGGGATAGATATATTTAGTGCCTATGGCTGTTATCCTGTTAGTATATTAATCTGTCACGCCCGTCTCAGGTCCCGGCCGCAGACCTCACAGGAGGGGGGAAGTCATAAACTAAGCAATCAGTCAGGACCAACTTATATATATATATATATATTTTTTTTTTAATATTTTTATTGAGGTTCTTTTTTAAGCATACAAATAGTAAATGGTAACACATATTATAAATGAAAATAAATTGTTATAGTGTAAATTGCCAAAAGAAATCACACAGGTACACCATACGGTAAAATGACAAAGTACACATTAAATGCAGTCATTAAGCACTGTTCAAACAGTGCACCCACCATGAGATTTATGCGGGTAAACAGTGATGTGACAGGGCCACTCATGGACCCCAAATGAAGAACCTCTCTTTAACTTTTTAGAACTATAGTTGGTAAAATGCGTAATAGAGCTATAATAATTAGGGAAGACATACGGTAGTTTGGCCGTTTGGCCCTCACTCCTGCTTAGCAGTTAAAAAAATAGGAAATAACATAAGACTCCCTAGCATGAAATAAAAAGTTTGTTCAGGAGCTGTCCTAATAAAACATAAAGTATAACTAAAGAGCAAACGTAGACATTTATGGGATGAGGAGAGTAAGCTTCATACAATAAGTCCTCCAAAGGTATATAGAGGACCCTTATTATGGCCCTGTTGTGGGAGATAAGGTGTACTTAAACCTTCTGGAGGGAAAACAGTTCAAATCATGCACAGAGACTTCAAAATGTAAGCTTTAGCTTAAAACAGGGAACTAAGTAAGCTAGCAGGCAGCAACACGGGGGTAGTTACAGCTAAAATAAGGGGTGCATTGTAGTAGAAAGTAGGCTACAGCATCAAGGTATGTAGGAATAGGTTCCCAGGTATGATTTCCCTAAGCTGACTAGTAAAAAATCTGTACAGGTTAACTAAGTACACCAATTTATAAATCAAAGACCTCTGCCTTGATGGCAAAACACATACATATTCCAAGTTCAAATATTTTTTACAGTCTATACTACAGCTAGGACAAAAACATATATATACCAAAGGGCACATAGCTAGAAAAGGTTGTAAAGCTTAAACAAAACAAAAATGTTCCCTTTCATTGGAAAATAGTATATTGTGGGTAATGGTGTTAAAGCAGGACCAGCCTGCGTAAGACTCCATGTCAGTATACTTGTGGGTATCATATAGCACTGCCAAGCAATAATAATACATGTTAACATATGCATGTACCCTGTTACATTAATACATTGTTATTTCTCTTGTCCAGGGAGTATCTAGACAGGGTTTATAGGAAAAACCTAAAGGCAACGTACAATAACACAACTAATGTTCTATAACATTACAAATCTAGCTATAATGTTAGGTGTCCAAATAATTTGTGGCTCATATGAAGGTAGGGAGCTGATTTTATGCAAGTATGTAGGTTTTAGGCAATGTGCCTACTATGGGTTGAGAATCAATAAGTGTTATCTCAGCAGTGTGTGCACCATAAACTAAGGGCCAAGATGGTGCTTTTCAGTAACCTTATAAGTGCCTCTTATCTGTATATGACTAAGACTACCATGATTAAAATGCCTGAGGCTTACTGTAGAGGCAAGAAAGTCCTTTAAGGTGATACGTGTAGGCTTGATTGCTCTGCCTGGCTCGTAATTTCCGCTGATAATGTTAAACACTGGAATCCATAGTCCCCCAGAATAGGCCTTAGGGCCCAGATGCACGGGACAGATACGCCACCTGGGTCCCACATATGGTGCAGCAGGGAAATGCAAAGAGGCAGGTGAGTCTCCAACCAGGCTTGTTGTGGCCGATTGATACCACAAAAGAGCAAACAGAGTGTTGTTAGTACTTGGAGAGACAGTTCAACGTGGGTCCCTTGGTCTCTGCAGTTACGGACTTTATTCTGGCTGACAAACTTTGCAGAGCTGCGCCCCTCATCTCAGCTGTTCAGCGATATTTTAAAACTGAACTCCTCCGGGTTAGTAGTGTAGCTCTGGGGTGATCCGTTCCCCTCCTCTGTCTCCCTCGCCGGTCCAGACTGCGCCACCATTTTTGTAAGTCCGGGTCTTCGATCTCCCTCTGGTGTATAGGAGGTAGGACGTGGCACCTGGGGCCCCAAAGCGATGCCACTCCTGTCCTCTCCCTCGCAACTTGTAGGCTGTATGGGTGATCGGCTCAAGCAGGTTCCGTTATTGCTGGTTGCTGTATACAGGTTAACTGCCAAGGCAGCATGGTGGGAGGCAAGTAAGCTACGCAGCTCATCCAAGAAGTTGAAGGGAATCTCCATGTTAAATATAACGTAGTAAAGATTAGTCAGGTTGAGGGGGATGACACTTTTAAATTTTGTCTTGTTAAGAAAGGTATATGCAGTATCTTGCGGGATGTCACTGCATCTTAACGACAGGGCTAGCTAGTAACCTGCCGGGGGGTAAAGATGGTAGGCCGCAACCTGTGCTATACTCCAGTGAGCTAAATATTGCCACAAATCCAGAAAGAGTTTTATGCTGGTGAAGAACATGCTATGCTATAAAGCTTTGTTCACAATGTGAAGTCACTCGGTTAGTTTAAAGTAAATTTTGTATAAATTTGTGACAGGAGGTAGAGGAGCTGTAAATCTTGCGACCTGTCATGGCCGCCACCCGGAAGTTCCCCCCCCCCCAACTTATATATATTTTAAGGCAGCAGACTTATGAACTAGCTCTAGTGGTAGTAACCTTACGGCGCTAATAAGATGACATTTGGTCTACGCAAGAGAATTTGTATATATAAAACTCACCGCACAACATATCTTATGTAGATTCTTTGGAGGGCGTATAATAAACATATTCAGATATTGTCTAACATAGTCTCGATCTTTACCATATGTGTACACTGATAAAGACTGCTCTAAACTATTTTCCTACTTATCTACATTAGTCCTTAATACTTAAGATTAAGCACGACTTCATATTGAACTGTAGAGTTTGCCAAATTCACTATTTACACATTCAACGGGAACAATCAATAAACTCCTATAGGGCCAGGCGGGTCAAGGGTATATCGTCCGAGGGAGGCATCTGCAGGCTACCCCTCTCCTATGATTGGGAACTGGTCGGCTCCTTGGTAAAGTCTAGGGTCCCCACCTGTGACAAATGTATATCTACGCCCTCCGATCCCATCCGGAATGTTAGACCACCGAGGAGCCTTTTTGGCAGTTTTGCCGCCTGTTGTGAAGTCTCTATCCTCTCGACTCCATATGTATGCTCGGAGCCCTTACGTGCAATATCTTGATGTTTAGTGGTGTCAGCCGCGTGATCCTTTTCGGCTGGGAGTGCTATCTGGTTCTCCGTGCCTTCCAGCGGGTGTCGGTGGATGAGGAAGGATTGATTTCGGGTGGTAAACCCCAATTTGAGTTGGAACCAGTCCTATGGCACTAGTAAGGTTGCAATCTGAATTGGGTCTAGGGACCATTAGTGGCTGTAATCCTCTGTTGCAGGATATAATGCTGTGTTGCCCTGTATTATTTTTGCGAGGGACCCTGCTAGGTGCTGTAAGCTCCACATGGCCATCGCCATTTTGGTTGCGGATATCAGAGGTTCTTTCTCGCTGATTGCTCAATGCACTAGCGGTATAAATTTTGTTCAGTAGATAGTCATATGGCGCCTTGTCAAGTAATTTTTCAAAGATTTGCTCCAGCTTTTCCATGGGTGATAGTAGGTGTTGTTGTATCTCCAGTTCTCCCATACTGAGCATTTTTAAAGGGGATGTAGAAAGAAAGTTCCGTACACTGTCTCCTATTATTTATTTGCTGAGGTGTTGCCAGAAAAATAGCGCCCAGTTGGTTATAGGTGTTGAAGAGATTCAGTAAGCCGGTATTCTCCGGCAGCACTGATGACCCGGCTCTTCCCGGGGGGAGGGTGTAAACCTGGCTATAGGCTGACGCCTCAGGCCATAATCCGATCTGTGCCTCCAATGTCATATAAACAGCAGGATAAGATGATTTTGGGTCCCAGATGCCCAATCTGTAGAATTGTCAGTGAGTATGTCTTTGTTCCTGCTGTTAAAAAACCAATAATCGGCGGATTACTGGGGATTCTTTTGGAGCCTACAGAGAATGCGTCCTACTCAGAACACAGCATGGACACGCCCCCCTGGGGGGGGGACTTAGTATTTTTTAAATGTAAAAGAGCTGTTTAACTTAGGGCAATGCCCTAAAAAGGCCCTTTTAATGACTATTGGTAGTTTAGATTAAAGGGCCTTTTTATTTTGGGTGGGCTTTTTTATTTTCATGGGGATTAGGTTTAATGTTTTTTATTTTTGATAATTTTGTTTATATTTTTCTGTAATTTTAGAATTTTTTAATTTTTGTAATTTTAGATAAATTTTTTGTAATTTAATATTGTTTTATTTTAATTGTAACTTAATTTTCTTCCTAATTGGAAAGAGTCCACAACTGCATTCATTACTTTTGGGAAATAAGAACCTGGCCACCATTCTTTGCCTTTCGTCCCAGGAGGTTGGCAGAGAAGTGTCAGAATTTATTTTGTCTCTTATGGAGGGTACTACTCTTCGCAAATGGGACAGAAGTTTTAAGTAGCCATATAAGCTTCTCAGTGAGGGCCTGGGTGAAAGTTAGAGTCCGGAGATGAAGAGGGAGCTTCCCTTTGCGACACCATCCTGACTCATATTAACAGCTCCTACAGCAATCAACGTTGATGAGTTTTGCAGACTGCTTCTCTCAAGTCCATGTCAGGAGCAATGCTACGAACCTGTCACACTTGAAGGGCCACGTTCCTGTTCCACGGTGTAGATTCTGGTAAGATTATTTCATTTTTTATTACATGATGTTAACACAGAAGACAGGGTCACAGGGTGGCGCCTTTTATCTTTATAGAA
This sequence comes from Bombina bombina, assembly GCF_027579735.1. NCBI lineage: Eukaryota > Metazoa > Chordata > Amphibia > Anura > Bombinatoridae > Bombina > Bombina bombina. Next base: position 360,237,854 of record NC_069505.1, on the reverse strand, counting down.
TCAAGAGTTAATATCTTCTTAGGGTGATTATTGAACAGGGGGGAATAATAATCTTATATGTTTATTTGATTTTATGCTGCTTTATGTGTGAGATGTTATGGGCTCTTAGGCTGTTATGGAATATTCAGGTTTCACTTTCACTTTGAGAGCCATGCAGCTTACAAGCTTGGCGCGCTTTCTCTCATAGCAGGGACGGTCCTGCATTGTGCACCATGTGATTCATTTCCTCTTTTGTGACTATTAGAGAGGAGTCGTACCTCTCTGTACTGTCTGGGCCATAGGAGGTGGTGAGTGCCCCAGCCATTGGGGTATAGAGGTGCCGTTGTTTTATTAAAAAAAAAAGAGGATGTTTTATCTCTCTAGTTCTCCGGTTATTGCACTAGTGATGGAGGATTCAGTTTCTTTAGAGGGCACTCCCTCTATTCCTAAAGAGCAATTCCTGTTTATATGGTGAGGAAGCCTTAGTTGCCCCTCTCAATTATGTTCCATATGCCTTGATAATGTGAAAATATCAAACATGTTTGATATCACATAGACTTCCACCTCTGAGGAGTTGTCGTTCAGTGAGGTGCATACCCTACATTGTTATCTCTATACACATGCAGTTTTCCCATAGCATTGCATCTGGAGGGGGCCTTTTTTCTACAGATGTTACTGTGCAGTTCAGATGGCAGTGCCTGCGGCCTTAATACTTTACCTCGCCCTACGAAAGGTTACATATTGCAGTCCTTTCCAGAGTACATCAAATAATTTTTGGATTCAACTGATAGGGTTATCAGAGTATGAAGTTCTTTCTAAGTCTTCAGAGTAGGACCTTTATGGTCGTTTTATGCTGTGTGAGCACTAATTTCATGCTGCAAAATCAGAGTCAAATTCTATAAGCCGTGTCAGCACAAATGTATGGGAGATGGAACTTCCCCCTCACTCACCCAGCTTCTGTGGCTCCGGTCCCCAGAATGTCTCTCATCTGTTGAAATGGTGGCCCGTCCACAGGGAACACTAAACACTAACCGTCTTCTTGGAGGCACCGATCCGTTCATTACAAACTAGGTTAGTCCTCTGGTTAGTTCCGCTCCCCTCCTGGGTCCACTCCGCAACAGTGCCTCAGCGTGTGACGTCACACGGAACCTCCGCCTCCTGCTGCCCAATCTCTCTTCACCGGAATCGGCTGATGCCACATTGGGTAAGTGCAAGAAATGACTCTGGCAAGGAATAATCCACAGGACAGCTATGCAAACCTCCGTTTCTTAGAACAAGCTGAATGTGATGTGAATGAGATGTACTTTAAAAGGCTTTTAAACTGCACAACAAAAGTTGAATATGAGAAGCAGGCTCTTGATGTGGAGGATCTCTGCAAGAGAGGATATTACAGGAGAGAGGTGGCTTCCACAAGGGAGTGTATACCAGCTAGAGACAGGAAAGATTTTCTAGCACCTAAAATCATCAAGGACCAAGACAAGTTTGAGGGGGTATCTTTTATTACCCAGTTTAGCAACATTATTCGGAAACATTTTCATATGCTTGCAGCTGATGATGACCTGGTGGAGGTTGCTAGGGGGTGCAGATATGCTTTTAAGAAAGGCATGACTATAGGCAACATTCTAGCCCCAACACAACTGGGTCCCCCAAGTACCAATATCTATTCATCATGGTTAAGATTTAGAGGTGTCTACAAATGTAGTTATTTACAATGTATAGCCTGTGAATATCTCCAACAAGGAGAAGGTTTTAGTAGCACTGCAACTGGGGAAAAGTTTAACCATTTTTCATGCCTTAACTGTAGAACCATGTATGTGGTCTACTTGCTCACATGTGAGGTCTGTGGAGTACAGTATACAGGTCTCACCACAACCAGGGACAGAATTCGTGAGCATTTAAGCAACATTAAGGCAGGTAAGCTAACAACTCCTTTAGTGCAACACAATAAACACAATAAGCACAATAAAAGTGCAAATTCACTTAGGTGGACAATTATTGAATTAGTTAAGTGTAAAAAGAGAGGGGGAGATAGGGAAAGATTATTAGCCAAAAGGGAAGCCTTTTGGATACACAGATTGAGAACCACAAGGGTTAAACTCAGAATTTGACATTATAAACTATTAGGAGTAGTAAAGGTTCGATCTGTGAATTCAGGGGGCAACATAGCCATTAGGAAGCACAATAAGGGTTAACATAAAAGGTATTCAATATTCATGTTTTTTGAAATCCGGGAGAATTTAACCCCTTGAAGACGGGGTAATTATTTTAATGGTAATTATTTTGTTTCAGTTTCTTTCTATGTTCAATAGGCTAAAATGTCAATTTTTGCAAATTTGATATGCCTTTTGGTAAAGAAATCTAATACTAATATTGTTAATAGCGTTCACTTTTGACTGTGTTGTTATCATAACTTTGACGTTTCCATTCATGTTGTAACAAAGTTACTATAAATAAATTCAATTAGAGCATGAATGTGGGTGTGCATTTAGGATTACGCCCAGGATATTGTTTTTATCCAATCACAATAACACACAGGTGTATTTAAAGGTTGTTGGGGTTATGAACAACAGCTAGGATTACGGCTAGATAGGCTGAAACGCATCAGCGGATTGTTCATTGTGTTTATCCTAAGTCACCCACTTTGTCACGTACAAGTGTATAATAGATTTTACCAAGATGTTTGTATGAACTCAGAATAAAAGCCTTTTAAAGTATCCGGATTGCTGGTGCATCTCATTCACATCACATTCAGCTAGGACCTTTCTGGGTCAGAGTCTGCTGCCTTTCAACCTCCAGCTGCGGAGGAACCGGACTTTAGTTTTAGGAATTTGCGCTTCTTCTAAAGGAAGTTTTGGGTGAATTCAGGGGTTCCAGAGGTCATATTGCCTGATGAACCTTTATTTCCTAAATTGAATAGAGTTTGAGGACAGGGTGGTGCCTTCCAGTAATATGTATTACTAACCCCAAATTCCTTTCCTCCTGTGTTTGGCTAAGTCTTTTCCCATTTAAGTAATACGCTGCCTGCTTATGTTTACTTCCAAAATGTAGAACCTTGCATTTTCCCGTATTAAATCTCATTTCTTCTACAAGATACGACGTGTCCACAGATTTCATCCTTACTTGTGGGATATTAACCTCCTGCTAACAGGAAGTGGCAAAGAGCACCACAGCAGAGCTGTATATATTGCTCCTCCCTTCCCTCCACCCCCAGTCATTCTCTTTGCCTTTGTTAGTAATAGGAAGAGGTAAAGTGAGGTGTTAGTTTTAGATTCTTCAATCAAGAATTTTTTTATTTTAAATGGTACGGTGAGTACTATTTTCCTCAGGGAGATATGGAATGAAGAAGATTTCTGTCCTGAGGTTGATGATCTTAGCAGATGTAACTAAGATCCATGTTGGTTCCCACAAAGCTTCTGAAGATAGTGCAAGAGAAATCTTCAGTGTGGAGAACGGTGTCAGAATAAGACTGACACTGTCTTGTAGCATGAGGAGACTTGGTATATCAGAGCTGGCTGACATTTTTTCCCTGCAAGGGAAGGGGTAAGCAGTAGACCTGTACACTGAGGGTGTTACTGAGAATCCTATGTTTATTCATATTGCTTTGACATATGACTTTGACACTGTATGGGGCTTGACACTGGGAGAGGCAGCTTGACATTTTATATTTTATTAACAAACAAAAGTCAGTAGGGCTGCAAGTTTTTATTAAAGGATTATAAGGGGACCACATGGCTTGTTTTCAGACTGCTTCCCATGCGGTTAATCAGACTATTAGGACGACGTCCATGATTTGCGGGGCCTATATCGCACGCTCAGACGCGCAGTTTACTCTGACTGAGAAGGCAGCAGGCATTAGTTCTTGTGTTCTGTTCACCGGATCATTGTCGAGTCATTTTGCAGTACCCTGGGGGCAGGAAGGCGCCACAGCAGAGCTGTGGCGAGGTGCAGGGGTAATTTTTGTCAGTCAAAACATATTTTTTGGTTAAAATGTCTCTTAGAGGGTAAATTTCCTTTTTTCCTTATAGGGTGCAATAATTTTTGGATCAATTGAATATATATATTTTATTGTGTAGCGTTTATTAACGTTTTAGGCAGTCTGAGAAAAAATTGCGCGCTTTTTATTTCTTAAAGGCGCAGTACACATTTTTCTAGAAGTGGCTTAAATCAATAAATAAGGTGATCTACGACTATTGTGGTTATTGCTAGTCTGTCTAAAATGTCTGACATTGAGGAAACTAATTGTTCTATGTGTTTAGAAGCCATTGTGGTACCCCCTCTTACTTTGTGTACCACTTGTACTGAAAGGGCCTTACAATGTAAAAAGCATATTTTAGGTAATGAAAGTGTGCCTAAGGAGGATTCTCAGTCTGAAGAGAATCAGGATATGCCATCTAATTCTCCCCAAGTGTCACAACCTTTTAACGCCCACACAAGCGACGCCAAGTTCTTCAAGTGCGTCTAATTCTTTTACTCTGCAGGATATGGCTGCAGTTATGTCAACTACCCTCACAGAGGTATTATCTAAGTTACCAGTGTTACAGGCTAAACACAATAGGTCAAGTATTAATGTGCATACTGAATCCTCTGATGCTTTGTTGGCTATTTCCGATGTACCCTCACAGGGCTCTGAGTTGGGGTCAGGGAATTGTTGTCTGAGGGAGAACTTTCAGACCCAGGAAGTATGTTACCTCAGACAGATTCGGACGTCATGTCTTTTAAATTTAAGCTTTAACACCTCCGCCTGTTACTTAGGGAGGTTTTAGCGACTCTGGATGATTGTGACCCTATTGTAATACCACCAGAGAAATTGTGTAAAATGGACAAATATCTAGAGGTACCTACTTACACTGATGTTTTTCCGGTTCCTAAAAGAATTTCGGAAATTATAAAAAAGGAATGGGACAGACCTGGTATACCGTTCTCTTCTCCTCCTAATTTCAAGAAAATCTATTCCATATCAGACACCATTCGGGACTCTTGGCAGTCGGTCCCTAAGGTGGAGGGAGCTATTTCTACCCTGGCTAAGCGTACAACTATACCTATTGAAGACAGTTGTGCTTTCAAAGACCCTATGGATAAGAAGTTAGAAGGTCTTCTAAAGAAATTATTTATTCATCAGGGTTTCCTTTTACAACCAACAGCCTGCATTGTTCCAGTTACTTCTTGGGAACTCTGATAGACTCGGTTTCCATGAAGATCTTTCTGGCGGAGGTCAGAAAATCAAAGATTCTAAAGACTTGTCGAACACTTCAGTCCAATCCTCGGCCATCAGTGGCTCAATGTATGGAGGTAATTGGATTAATGGTAGCGGCAATGGACATCATTCCGTTTGCTCGTTTTCATCTCAGACCACTGCAGCTGTGCATGCTCGGACAGTGGAATGGGGACTATGCAAATTTATCTCCTCAGATAAATCTGGATCAAGAGACCAGAGACTCTCTCTTCTTTGGTGGTTTTTGCCGGATCATCTGTCCCAGGGGACGTGTTTCCGCATACCCTCGTGGGTGATAGTGACAACGGACGCCAGCCTACTGGGCTGGGGCACAGTCTGAAATTCCCTGAAGGCTCAGGGTGTATGGACTCAAGTGGAGTCTACTTCCAATCAATATTCTGCAATTGAGAGCAATATTCAATGCGCTTCAGGCATGGCCTCAGTTGGCTTCGGCCAAATTCATCAGATTCCAGTCGGACAATATCACGACTGTGGCTTATATCAATCATCAGGGAGGAACGAGGAGTTCCTTGGCGATGATAGAAGTATCCAAGATAATTTGATGGGCGGAGGCCAACTCTTGTTATCTGTCGGCAATCTACATCCCAGGAGTAAAGAACTGGGAAGCGGATTTTCTAAGTCGACAGACTTTTCATTCGGAGGAGTGGGGACTCCATCCGGAGGTGTTTGCCTCACTGATTCTCCGATGGGGCAGTCCGGAATTGGATCTGATGGCATCTCGAGAGAATGGCCAGCTTCCAAGATACGGATCCAGGTCGAGGGATCCTCAAGCCGAACTGATAGATGCCTTGGCAGTGCCTTGGTCGTTCAGCGTAGCTTATGTGTTTTCACCGTTTCCTCTCCTTCCACGTGTGATTGCTCGGATCAAACAGGAGAGAGCTTAAGTAATTCTAATCGCGCCTGCGTGGCCACACATGACTTGGTATGCAGATCTAGTGGACATGTCCTCTCTGCCACCGTGGAAACTTCCATTGAGACAGGACCTTCTCATTCAAGGACCTTTCCAACATCCAAATCTAAATTCTCTGCAGCTGACTGCTTGGAGATTGAATGCTTGATTTTATCTAAGCGAGGATTCTCCGATTCGGTCATCGATACTTTAATACAGGCACGTAAGCCTGTCACTAGAAAGATCTATCATTAGATATGGTGTAAATATCTTTTTTTTTTGTGAATCCAAGGGCTACTCATGGAGTAAAGTTAGGATTCCCAGGATTCTGTCTTTTCTCCAAGAAGGATTGGAGAAAGGATTATCAGCGAGTTCCTTAAAGGGTCAGATTTCTGCTTTGTCAATTTTGCTACACAAACGTTTGGCAGATGTTCCAGATGTTCAGTCTTTTTGTCAGGCTCTAACCAGAATTAAGCCTGTATTTAGACCAATTGCTCCACCTTGGAGTTTGAATTTAGTTCTTAGAGTTCTTCAAGGGGTTCCGTTTGAACCCATGCATTCCATAGATATTAAATTGTTATCTTGGAAAGTTTTGTTTTTGGTTGCTATTACTTCTGCTCGTAGAGTTTCTGATCTTTCAGCATTACAATGTGATTCACCTTATCTTTCATTCTGATAAGGTGGTTTTGCGTACCAAACCTGGATTCCTTCCTAAGGTTGTTTCAAATAAGAATATTAATCAGGAAATTGTTGTTCCTTCATTGTGTCCTAATCCTTCTTCTAAGAAGGAACGTCTGTTTCATAACCTGGACGTGGTCCATGCCTTGAAGTTTTCCTTGCAGGCGACTAAGGATTTCCGTCAATCATCTTCATTATTCATTGTTTATTCTGGAAAGCGTAGGGGTCAGAAAGCTACGGCTACCTCTCTTTCTTTTTGGCTGAAGAGTATCATCCGCCTGGCATATGAGACTGCTGGACAGCAGCCTCTTGAAAGAATTATGGCTCATTCTACTAGGGCTGTGGCTTCCACATGGGCTTTTAAGAACGATGCTTCTGTTGAACAGATTTGCAAGGCTGCGACTTGGTCGTCTCTTCATACTTTTTGCACATTTTCCAAATTTGAAACTTTTGCTTCTTCTGAGGCTGTTTTTGGGAGAAAGGTTCTTCAAGCAGTGGTGCCTTCCGTTTAGGTCTCTGTCTTGTCCCTCCCGTTTCATCCGTGTCCTGTAGCTTTGGTATTGTATCCCACAAGTAAGGATGAAATCCGTGGACTCGTTGTATCTTGTATAAGAAAAGTAAATTTATGCTTACATGATAAATTCATTTCTTCTACGATACGACGAGTCCATGGCCCTCCCTTTCATTTTCAGACAGATTTAAATTATATTTTGTAACTTCAGTCACCTCTGCACCTTTTAGCTTTTCCTTTCTCTTCCTAAACCTTCGGTTTGACTGGGGGTGGAGGGAAGGGAGGAGCTATATATACAGCTCTGCTGTGGTGCTCTTTGCCACTTCCTATTAGCAGGAGGTTAATATACCACAAGTAAGGATGAAATCCGTGGACTTGTCGTATCGTAGAAGAAATTAATTTATCAGATAAGCATAAATTTACTTTTTCCATTTACCTGCCCATACTTCGAATTTTTGCAGGTGCTTTTGTAACGAAAGTTCATCCTTCTCTAATCTAATGACCTTACTTAATTTAGTATCATCTGCAAAAATAGAGATGTCGCTATTTAATCCTTGCTCCAAGTCATTTATAAAAAATATTAAAAAGAACAGGGCCCAGTACTGATCCCTAGGGGACTCCACTGATTACCTTTGTCCAATCTGAGTATGATCCATTTACTACTACTCGTTGCTCCCTATCTTTTATCCAGTTATTTATCCATGAGCTAACATTTTCAGCTATTCCCAGTCCCTTAATTTTGTGCATTAATCTCTCATGTGGCACTGTATCAAACGCCTTTGCAAAATCTAAGTATATCACATCAACTGATTCCGCTTTATCTATATTTTTACTTACTTCCTCATAGAATCTAATTAGATTAGTTTGACATGATCTATTTCTCATAAAACCATGCTGATTAGAACTCACAATCTTGTTTACACGAATATGCTCATCAATATAATCCCTTATAATCCCTTCAAATATCTTCCCCACTATTGATGTCAGACTAACTGGTCTATAGCTTCCTGGATCATCCCTACTTCCCTTTTTGAAGAGTGGCACCACATCATCTTTACGCCAATCCTTGGGTACTATGCCTGAGGATAATGAGTCTTGAAAAATTAAGAGTAGAGGTTTGTCTATAACAGTGCTAAGTTCCCTTAACACCCTTGGGTGTATTCCATCTGGGCCTGGAATTTTATTTACCTTAATATTATCCAATTTGTTCCTGATATCCTCTATACATAACCCAGTTAATGGTAAGGGGTGGCAAGTTCTATTTTGTTCCAAAGTATCATCCAATGGTTCCTCTCTTGTGTATATTGAAGAAAAAAACTGGTTTAGTACATCAGCCTATTTCTTAGATTTTTTTGCTATTTATGTACTTAAATAATTTTTTAGGGTTAGACTTAGAATCCTTTGCAATTAATTTTTCATTTTCAATTTTGGCTAATTTGATTGCTTTTTTTGCATGCTTTGTTACATTCCTTATAAATAAGGATATTGTTTGTTTAAACAATTGGGGACTCGGATCTGTTTTCTCCATGGTGCTTCCGGTTGCTGAGGCTTCGCTCAGTGTTTTCCTTTGTGGAGTTGTTGCCGAACTTTTTGGCTCTAGGGCTGGTTCGGGGTTTCCCTTTTCCTTGGACTAAATGACCTGGTCACGGTTGGCCAGGTTGTCTGAATGCTGATGCTCATTGGGTTTGACTTACACCTTTATGGTTGGTTTCCCTTGGTCAGCTTGCTGTGGTAACCGTATGGATTCACTGCTCTGCAGGCGAATGGGTTTGCAGTGTCTCTGCTGCAGTTATTGCACATTGGATGTGTGTTAGCCAGCAAATTCCTTAGGAGGATTCCTTCCAAGTTCATCAGCATTGGAGATTGATCTCTCCTTTAGCCTGTGGCTTTGTGTCGTGTGGGCAGGTGCTCTGCTTTTTTTGGCCCCATCACTTTTCTTAGGGTGGGGGGCCTATTCTCCTTCTTATGGAGGTGTGGTCCCTTTTCTTAGGGATTCTCCTGGATTCAGGAGGTTGGAACTGAGAGTTAACCTTTCAGAGAGGGTGTTTTTCTCTGGGTTGTTATGTTCCATCTGGAGTCTTGCTGGCACCGTGTCGGGACTATGGTGGTTTTTTGGTACATTCTTTTGGGTCTATGGCCTTGTCGTCTGTTTCTAAGGAGTCGGGTTGGCACTCTTGCTCTGTTGGGATAGCTGTGGTCATTCTTCCACTCATTTTTGAGCTGGTGTTGGGGTTCTGTTTCCCTGTTTTCAAGACCTACCAATGCTTGGGCTGGCCTGGTTGGGAGTGGGTTCTGAGATGCGCTTTCATCTTCAGGATCTAGTTTGGCATTGTAGCTAGCACTCTGGTTTTTCAAGCTGAGGGTCCCAGGTTACCATTCACCTTCGGGTTCTGGGTGTAACCTCTCTCTCTCTCTTGGGGGTGCAGTGGGTCTCGTTGAGGTTATGTGCTTCCCCTTTTGGAGCCCTGTGTGTAGGTCTAGCGGCTTAGATTGCCTAGAGTGTGCCCTTTGTCTGGGAGTTCTCCTTTTGCAATCTGTTCTCTTGCTGGCCGCTTTCTACTTCTCAGCAAGTATTTTTCTGTGTCATCCTAATGATGGATGCGTGTTCTTGACTCAGGGTTTTTTGTCAAGGTCTGTTACATGTTCTTTTTTTGTCTGAATACAATAGTATTCTTAGTTCTGACTATGTGAGGACTCCGTCTTCAGTTGTCTTTCGGTGCTTTTGCATGATGTTGAGAGAAAGGTTTCTCTGTTTCGAGGCCCGGGCCTAAACCTCTGGTTTTTGCTTGGTCTGGGCATAGCCTCCCCTTGTCTGTCAGGACCCATTTGGCTCTTTGTGAGCTGGGCTCACTATTGGGGGTTTTCCTTTTATGGATATTGGGGTGACATTTCGGTTCCCCTTCGGTTCTCCCTTGCCTTATCCCTTGGGGGGTTTAGGCTGGTGTTCCCTTCATAAGTGAGGAGTGAGTGGTGAGGGACCGCCTCTTGGGCCACGGTGTCTCCTGGAGGACTGTTAGCTCAGTTGAGTCAGATTTTGCGGTCTCTAGCTAGGCTTCTGGACTATCTGCGGGTCAGTGCCCTTGGGGCCTTTCCTTTTCAAAGTTTTCTCGGCTTCGAACGAAGCGGGGTTTTTGTTGGGGAGTGGCTTCTGGCTTGGTGCCCTCAGAATGGGCCGCCTATTGTACCCTCCCGTTTTGGTATTCAGTGTCCTCTCTAGCTTGGGTATTGTTTTCCCAAAAGTAATGAATGCAGCTGTGGACTCTTTCCAATTAGGAAGAAAAACATAAATTATGCTTATCTGATAATTTCCTTTTCTTCTGTTGGAAAGAGTCCACAGCTCCCCACCCTTTTTCTACTTGGAGCGTCTTTTTATTCTTCTGGCACATTTTTTCACCCTGATATTTCTGCTACTGTTCCTTGTTCCTCGGCAGAATGACTAGGGGATGAGGGAAGTGGTAGGAGTATTTAAGCCTTTGGGTGTCTTTGCCTCCTCCTGGTGGCCAGGTTCTTATTTCCCAAAAGTAATGAATGCAGCTGTAGACTCTTTCCAACGGAAGAAAAGGAAATTATCAGGTAAGCATAATTTATGTTTTATGTAATTGGGGTTAATTTAGGGGTTGTTAGGTTAGGGGGCTTAGTAATTAAATTAGTTATTTGCGTTGTGGGGGGTTGGCGGTTTAGGAGTTAATAGATTAATTAGGTTTATTGCGATGTGGGGGTTTGGCGGTTTAGGGGTTAATAGGTTAATTAGGTTTATTGCAATGTGGGGGGTTGGCGGTTTAAGGGTTAATAGGTTAATTAGGTTTATTGTGATGTGGGGGGTTGGAGGTTTAGGGGTTAATAGGTTAATTAGGTTTATTGCGTTTTTTAATTTGTGGATTAGGGATTAATTACATTATTATTTTGCAATGTTGGTGTTTAGGTGTTTAATACTTTGTGCAGGAGGTAAGGTTTTTTTTGTTATACTTCTTGCGTGCGGTTAGGTTTTTTTATTTTGTGCGGACGGTTCATTTTTTTTTATATTTCTTGCGGGCGGTTATGTGTTTTTTCGTTATTTCGTTTTTATAATTTTTTTTAAGGCCTCGTTTGCCTACGTTGCATCCAGGTGGATTCCGAAAATGGCAGGGTGGTGAAAGAATTCACCTGCGGTGGATTCTTTCACCAACCTGCCACTTTCAGATTTCACTTGGATGCAGATTCTTTTGGTTGCGTGCGCAGCCAACATTCCTTTGAGGATGCGTGCGCAACTGGCGACACCGACGGACACGTTACAAACGCAATTATAGTATAAATGATGGGAAATTGTGTTATTCATTCCCTTTAAACTCATTTTAGGAATCCACATGCAAGTACCTTCTTTTCAATAAATAAATGCCCTGATGTGTTCTGCATTATACTGGGTAATGAATGGAGATTGTTAGCTGGAAAACAAAGTCATTTTATCTCTTAGCTGCTCAATGTTCTTCATTTAAAGAACCTATTAAATCCTTTAGATGTAAAATGAAGAGCAGTCTAATGTTTTTTTCTAAAGAGCATATCTGCTTTCCAAATGTTTTAAACTTGATGCAAATTATAATTCCTACTTTTTATGTTTAAGAAAATATCATATTTTTCTTAAAGTGCATAAAGAAAATGCTCTAATGTGTTATAGCAATTTATAATTGTAATGTTCCTTGCATAAAACTCGAGCGATAGTCTAGAGCGCATTAACATCTGTTTTTTGTATAGTTCCTCACATACAGCTAGACTACGAGTTATGCGCGCTATAGGGAAATTAGCGAATGCAACAAAAGTTGCTTTATGTAACCCTCTATAGCGTAGCCATTACAAGTTTTGAAACAGCCGGCTTGTGCTCCGTAACGCAGCCCCATTGAAGTCTATGGAGAAAAATAAAGTTATGTTTTAACCTAACACCCTAACATAAACCCCACGTCTAAACACCCCTTATCTTCCGCTCCCGATATTGCCGCCACATAAATAAAGCTATTAACCCCTAATCTGCCACCCCCAACATTGCTGCCACTATACTAAAGTTATTAAACCCTATTCCCCTGCACCCGAACATCGCCCACACTATAATAAACCTATTGACCCCTATTCCGCCGCTCCCCGACATCGCCGCCACTAAATAAAGTTATTAACCACTAAACCTCTGGCCCCCCACATCACTGACACTAAATAATCCTATTAATCCCTAAACCGCCAGCCCCCCACATCGCAACAACCTAAATTAAACTATATATTAACCCCTAAACCTAACCCTAACGTAACCCTAAACCTAACACCTCCTAACTTTAACATAATTAAAATAGAGCTCAAATAAAGTTACAATTATTAACTTAATAATACCTATTTAAAACTAAATACAAACTTACCTGTGAAATAAAACCTAAGCTAGCTACAATATAACTAATAAAAAGGGCCTTTTGTAGAGCATTGCCCTAAAGTTAACAGCTCTTTTGCTACAAAACAAAACAAAACAAACACCCCCTAACAGTATACAACCCCCACCCCACAAACCCACAAAATAAAAAAAAACCTATCTGAGAAAAACCTATCAAAGCTAACGATTGCCCTGAAAAGGGCATTTGTATGGGCATTGCCCTTAAAAAGGCATTTAGCTCTTTTGCATTGCCCTTAAAAGGGCATTTAGCTTGTTAATACAAAAAGCCCCAACCCTAAACTAAAAACACACAAAAAAACATTTAAAAAACCTATCACTAACCCTCGAAGATCCACTTACAGTTTATGAAGTCCCGCTTGAACGATCTTCATCCAGGCGGCGAAGTCCTCATCCAGGCGGCGAAAAGTCTTCATCCAAGCAGCCTCTTCTATCTTCATCCAGGCGGCATCTTCTATCTTCATCCCGGCGGCGCGGAGCGGGTCCATCCTGAAGACATCCGGCGTGGAGCATCCTCTTCATGCGGTCGCCGCGTACACTGAATCTTCAATGCAAGGTACACGATTCAAGATTCTATTGGCTGTTCAAAACAGCCAATAGGATGAGAGCTTCTGAAATTCATTTGGCTGTTCAATAATTTTAAGGGCCAACAAAAGGCACTTTTAAGGGCCCTTGGTAGTTTATTATAGATTAGGGATTATTTATTTTGGGGGGTGTTTTTTTTTTTTTGAAAGGGGGTATTAGAATAGGAATAATTTTTATTGTTTTGGATAATTTCGTTTGTTATTTTTTTGTAATGGTAGGTTTTTTTATTTTTAGTAATTTTAGTGTTTTTTATTTTTTGTAATGGTAGGCTTTTTATTTTTGTAATGTTTTAGTGTAAGACAGGTAGTTTGTATTTATTTTAACTAGGTAGTTATTAAATAGTTAATAACTATTTACTAACTACTCTACCTAGTAAAATACTTAGGGGTTAATAACTTTAGTATAGTGGCATCGATGTCGGGGAGCGGTTAATCATTTTTATTAATGGCGGCGATGTCGGGAGCGGCAGATAAGGGGAGCGGCAGATAAGGGGTTAATAACTTTAATATAGTATTTGCGATGTGGGAGGGCCTTGGTTTAGGGGTTAATAGGTAGTTTATGGGTGTTTAGTGTACTTTGTAGCAGTTTAGTTATGAGTTTTATGTAACAATTTAGGCTTTCACTAACAGATTGTTGATTGATATATATATATGTCAAAAAACGAAATTAAAGCAATTGGTGCCAAAAGCGGTTAAAAAGTGAATTTTATTTGTGTAGTCACACAATTAAAACATGGGGGTAGTACAAAAAGCAAACAAATTAGGCAACAAAATTGAGCACATAGTTGGTTGCTGACATGTTTCGGCCAGCTATGATTACGGCTGTGTGCCGAAACATGTCAGCAACCAACTATGTGCTCATTTTTGTTGCCTAATTTGTTTGCTTTTTGTACAACCCCCATGTTTTAATTGTGTGACTACACAAATAAAATTCACTTTTTAACCGATTTTGGCACCAATTGCTTTAATTTCGTTTTTTGACATTTAAGTATTCTATCAGGATTAAGCATTGGTGCTCAGTGGTTTTGTATGCTCCATATAATACCCCAAGCTAGCGTGGACAGCTAGACTTCCCATTGGATTACTTTAGACCATCATATCCCAGCTAAGGAATCTGATTCATTTCATTGGATGACCCTCGACACGTGGTACGCCACACACCCACAGACGCAACAACAGCGTCCTTCACAGCACTGTCTGTAGACGGAGATTGCAGAGGCAAGTTTGCCGGGCAGAGACTGGGCCGTGAGCGGGCCTTCAATCAGTGAGGATCTGGACGGATTCGGGATATCTGGCGTTCCTCTGTAGCAGTGGTAAGTGGGCACAACTGCAGAGCGGTAAATAATACACAGATGGCTATGGAAGCATAAAGTTCGTAAAGTTCATAAGACCCATAACTGCTATTAGAGTTTACCTGATCAATAGGAGACAATCTGTGAACGCCTGATATACCTTATTTGGGACTGTTCATCCATTTATACATTTGTGTTTGTGGATTTTTTGGAAGTGGGTTTTATATAATAAGACTATTATTTGCATGCTTACACTGTTAGTTTTGAGACAGAGCATTTCTCTTTTTGCTTATATATATATATATATATATATATATATATATATATATATATATATATATATATATATATATATATATATATATATATATATATACAGTCGTATGCAAAAGTTTAGGCACCCCTGACAATTTCCATGATTTATATTTAGAAATAATTGGATGTCAATTTTATTTTGATCTATCAAATAACTGAAGGACACAGTAATACTTCAGTAGTGAAATGAAGTTTATTTGATTAACAGAAAATGTGCAATATGCAGCAAAATGAAATTAGACAGGTGCATAAATTTGGGCACCCTTGTCATTTTGTTGATTTGAATACCTGTAACTACCTAGCACTGATTAATTGGAACACACAATTGGTTTGGTGAGCCCATTAAGCCTTGAACTTCATAGACAGGTGCATCTAATCATGAGAAAAGCTATTAAGGTGGCCAATTGCAAGTTGTTGTTCTCTTTGACTCTCCTCTGAAGATTGGCAACATTGGGGCCTCAAAACAACTCTCAAATAACCTGAAAACAAAGATTGTTCAACATTATGTTTTAGGGGAAGGCTACAAAAAGCTATCACAAAGATTTAAGCTGTCAGTGTCCACTGTGAGGAATATAGTGAGCAAATGGAAGACCACAGGCACAGTTCTTGTTAAAGCCAGAAGTAAAATATCGGAGAGGCAAAGGCAAAGGATGGTGAGAACGGTCAAAAACAGCCCACAGACCACCTCCAAAGAACTACAACATCATCTTGCTGCAGATGGTGTCACTGTGTATCGTTCAACAATTCAGCGTATGGGAGAGTGATGCGGAAGAAGCCTTTTCTGCACACACGCCACAAGCAGAGTCGCTTGAGGTATGCAAACGCACATTTGGAGAAGCCAGCTTCATTTTGGAAGAAGGTGCTGTGGACTGATAAAACAAATATTAAGTTATTTGGTCATAACAAGGGGCGTTATGCATGGCGACAAAAGAACATATAGTTCCAAAACAAACACTTGCTACCCACAGTATAATTTGGTGGATGTTCCATCATTCTGTGGGGCTGTGTGGCCAGTGCCGGTACTGGGAATCTTGTTAAAGTTGAGTCGCATGGATTCCATTTAATATCAGCAGATACTTGAGAATAATGTTGAGGAATCAGTCACAAAGTTGAAGCTACACCGGAGCTGGATATTTCAACAAAACAACAACCCAAAACACTGCTCAAAATCTACTTTGGCATTTATGCAGAGGAACAAGTACAATGTTCTGGAATGGCCATCCCAGTCCCCAGACCTGAATATCATTGAAAATCTGTGGGGTGATTTGAAGCGGGCTGTCCATGCTCGGCAACCATCAAACCTAACTGAACTGGAGATGTTTTGCAAGGAGGAATGGTCCAAAATACCTTCATCCAGAATCCAGACACTCATTACAGGCTATATTTCTGCTAAGGGGGCTCTACTAAATATTGATGCAATATTTCTGTTGGGGTGCCCAAGTTTATGCACCTGTCTAATTTTATTTGGATGCATATTGCACATTTTCTGTTAATCCAATAAACCTCATTTCACAACTAAAGTACTACTGTGTCCTTCAGTTATTTGATAGATCAAAATGAAATTGCTGATCCAAACACCCATTTATTTATAAATGAAAATCATGGAAATTTGGGCGCATACACTATATATACACTGTACAACTTCAATAAACAACATACACAGGTCATATAATATATACCAAAAATGTCAAAGATAAGAGAGGGTCGCATACACTATATATACACTAGCCTCCTATTGATTTATTGATTTATGAGAACTTGCCCATGATTGGTAGATATGACCTGTTCAGAGAGTGTAGTCTCTGAGGATTGGCTACTAGTCATTAACTATAGAAGTATAGCAGGAAGTATGTGTTGTTTTTTTTGTATGTAGAATACATGCAATTGATCAATGATTATTTAGAGAGATATCATGGAAGATCTGAATCCTGCATTATGGACCTCATTAAGGTAAAAAACAAATCCTTTTTGTTTTATAAATAGTTTTATAAAATGGAGTTAAAATCATAACAAAGAATTATGGTACATGAAAAGGAAGGGATTTAAAATGATGACTGTTTAAAATGAGACGCTTTTATTGAAATACAGAACACTCAGTCAATATAGGACACCAAACTGATAGGTACATTTTAATAAAAACAACAATATAGAAAAAATGGGGAATGTAGATGTGTTAACAGAGAAATTCATTATGGTGGAGAGAGATATGGTTGCAACTTAAAGGGACACTGTAAAAAAATTTTTAATTTCGTGATTCAGATTGAGCATGAAATTTTAAGCAACTTTCGAATTTACTCCTATTATCAAATTGTCTTCATTCTCTTGGTATCTTTATTTGAAATGCAACAATGTAAGTTTAGATGCCGGCCCATTTTTGGTGAACAACCTGGGTTGTCCTTGCTGATTGGTGGATAAATTCATCCACCAATAAAAAAGTGCTGTCCAGAGTACTGAAACAAAAAAAAAGCTTAGATGCCTTCTTTTTCAAATAATGATAGCAAGAGAACGAAGAAAAATTGATAATAGGAATAAATTAGAAAGTTGCTTAAAATTGCATGCTCTTTCTGAATTACAAATGAAAAAAATTGGGTTCAGTGTCCATTTAAAGTTTGACTAACTAACAGGATGATGATGATGATGTATTTGAATATTCTAAACACAATGCTTTATGTATAAGAATAATATGTTGGTGTTTTTATTGATTAATGAATAACATGTGTCTTATGGACACGCCCATTGTGGGTGTTGTTCTTTACTCAATTGTGTATTGGTAGCACAAAGGTTTAAATAGCAGGATAGAGGTAAGGTGTATATATGCCTGAGGAAATGGCCCTTCAGTGCCGAGAAACGCATTGCATTAGAGGGGATTATCCCCTTGACCATTGTTGTTATTACATTCTTTTAATATTTAAATTTTTAATTTCAATTTTTGTTTTCAGTCTTTTAATAAAAATGTTTTTTACTATAACACAAGTATAGGGGTTCCTACCTTACATCTCATTTCCCAATATTGGTCTGTTTGTGCATTTATCCTGTTTTTGGACCATATCGTTGGTAACACCTGGAGTGGGTGAGCTGATACGCCCCAACCTAAAATTATCAGTCTGCATCTACCAGCACATAGGTGTGCTATTGGACATTGTGAGTACCAATTTGGCATAATTATCTCCATTGTTCCATTTATTTGGTTGATCTGCACATGTAGTTTCCTTTGTTGTCTTGACTCTTTATTACAGACACACCTGGCTGGGATATCCTGGAGTGGGTGTACTGACACACCATATTATGTCAGTCTGCTTCCATTAGCACATTGGGGTGCTTATTTTAAATGTGAGTACCAATTTGGCTCGAGTGCATAAACTTTACCTTTTTAGATTTGGTGATTCTACACATGAGGCGCCCCTCTCTTTCTTCTATTTTATAACTCATGGAAATTGTCAGGGGTGCCTAAACTTTCGCATACAACTGTGTGTATATATATTTATATATATATATATATATATATATATATATATATAAAAGTTATATATCAAGCAAAGATACAAATAAATAAGTATGAAATACACATGTGAAAAAGTTTTTTAATTATACATCTCATCTCATGATTTTGTTGTATAATAACATCAACATTACCTTAAAACGGCAAAAAAAGTCAAAATTCAAAGGGAATGGAGTAGATAGAGCATTACATTTTAAATAACTTTCCAATTTACTTCTACGTTACATTTTTCTTAGTTTTCTTGGTATCCTTTTTGTTAGAGTATATTTGTATTTGCTTAATTTAACTCTAGAGATATTCAACTATATTTGAATACTAGATGATCAGATAGATTGCTCATATTGACATAAACTTAAATAGACAAATTTACATCCATATTGGCATATAAAGCCAATATACCTCCTGTTTGTCTAACCTTCTTTCCTTAGCTCCTCCTCTTCTATGCCTAGGAATGAGATCAATACCTTGTACACTTTATGAACTTTCATCTGAGTTATGGAATGTCTTGCTATCAGAATGTTTGACTCTGAATTCTCTATAGCCTTTAAATGTTCCAGAACTCTGTGTCAGGGAACCAGGAATCAGAGAGAGACATGAAATGCTAAATTAATCACACCTTTATTAAAAAAAATAACAAAAAATAATAAAGAGTTCAAAAGCCAAATGACAAGCCAGGAGTCAAAGCCAGTGCTGGTAGTCAGACGAGCCAGGTCAGGAGCCAAAGTGAGTAGTCAGATGAGCCGGGGTCTGGAACACAAAGATCAGCGGAGTTAGGAACAACCCAGGGATCAGGAACCAGAAAGGACGTAAAACAAGCCAGGTCATACACAGAATCAGGAACTCACAGAGAAGTCAGAGACAACGCAAGGGCAAAGGCAGACTGAACTGGGGCATATTAAATAGTAAGTGAAGACATCATAATTCTGGGACTGCAACCTTTCTCTCACTGATGATGATCTCCAGTTTGGCCATAAGAGGGAGTCTGGGTGTAGTGAGCAGCGTTACACACTCTGCAGCAGGCGAAGAGAGACAGGTGAGTCAAAATGGCAGCTTAGATAAAAAGCAGCAAATAAATGAAAACAGGGTGAAACTGTGACACTCTGTACATTAGACTAGAGCACTTTTGGTAAGTCCTACATACAGTGCATCCTTTACATTATATTTTGATCTTATTTAAACTAAGAATATTTCTCTACAACCACTGCTGAATGTGTAACCATACAGCTCTACTTTCATTTACAATGTAAAAAAAATAAAAAAATAAAAAAAACTATCAGGATTGGGATTGGATTCTTAACCCCTTAGTGACCAGAGCACTTTTCCATTTTCTGTCCGTTTGGGACCAAGGCTATTTTTACATTTTTGCGGTGTTTGTGTTTAGCTGTAATTTTCTTCTTACTCATTTACTGTACCCACACATATTATATACCGTTTTTCTCGCCATTAAATGGACTTTCTAAAGATACCATTATTTTCATCATATCTTATAATTTACTATAAAAAAAATGATAAAATATGAGGAAAAATGGAAAAAAACACACTTTTTCTAACTTTGACCCCCAAAATCTGTTACATATCTAAAACCACCAAAAAACACCCATGCTAAATAGTTTCTAAATTTTGTCCTGAGTTTAGAAATACCCAATGTTTACATGTTCTTTGCTTTTTTTGCAAGTTATAGGGCCATAAATACAAGTAGCACTTTGCTATTTCCAAACCATTTTTTTCCAAAATTAGCGCTAGTTACATTAGAACACTGATATCTTTCAGGAATACCTTAATATCCCTTGACATTTATATATTTTTTTTTAGTAGACATCCCAAAGTATTGATCTAGGCCAATTTTGGTATATTTCATACCACCATTTCACCGCCAAATGCGATCAAATACAAAAAATTGTTCACTTTTTCACAAATTTTTTCACAAACTTTAGGTTTCTCACTGAAATTATTTACAAACAACTTGTGCAATTATGGCATAAATGGTTGTAAATTCTTCTCTGGGATCCCCTTTGTTCAGAAATAGCACACATATATGGCTTTGGCGTTGCTTTTTGGTAATTAGAAGGCCGCTAAATGCCACTGCGCACCACAAGTGTATCATGCCCAGCAGTTAAGGGGTTAATTAGGGAGCTTTTAGGGAGCTTGTAGGGTTAATTTTAGCTTTAGTGTAGTGTAGTAGACAACCACAAGTATTGATCTAGGCACATTTTGGTATATTTCATGCCACCATTTCACCGCCAAATGCGATCAAATTAAAAAAAACGTAAAATTTTTCACAATTTTAGGTTTCTCACTGAAATCATTTACAAACAGCTTGTGCAATTATGGCACAAATGGTTGTAAATGATTGTCTGGGATCCCCTTTGTTCAGAAATAGCAGACATATATGACTTTGGCGTTGCTTTCTGGTAATTAGAAGGCCACTAAATCCTGTTGCGCCTCACACGTGTATTATGGCTAGCAGTGAAAGGGTTAATTAGGGAGTTTGTAGTGAGCTTGCAGGGTTAATTTTAGCTTTAGTGTAGAGATCAGCCTCCCATCTGACACATCCCACCCCCTGATCCCTCCCAAACAGCTCCCTTCCCTCCCCCACCCCACAATTGTCCCCGCCATCTTAAGTACTGGCAGAAAGTCTGCCAGTACTAAAATAAAAGGGTTTTAAAAAAAAAATGAAATGTTTTTTTAGCATATTTACATATGCTACTGTGTAGGATCCCCCCCTTAGCCCCCAACCTCCCTGATCCCCCCCAAAACCGCTCTCTAACCCTCCCCTCTGCCTTATTGGGGGCCATCTTGGGTACTGGCAGCTGTCTGCCAGTACCCAGTTTACAATAAAAAGTGCTTTTTTTTTTTTTTTTTTTTTTTTCTGTAGTGTAGCTTCCCCCCCCACCCCCCACAGACAAACCCCCACCACCTTGCTGATTGTTTTAATTTTTAATTTTTTTTATCTTTTTTATTTCCACATTTTCTGCAGTGTAGCGGTTCCCACCCGCTCCCTCCCCGTGCACGCGCCCGCCCCCACCCTCCCGTGCACGCGCGCGCGCCCGTGCGCGCCCCCAGCCACCCCCGCCCACGATCCCGCCCCCCTTCACATCCACAGGGCCATCGATGGCCGCCACCCGCCTCCCGGTCCGGCTCCCACCCACCAACACAGGGAGCAACCGATCTCCGGTGCAGAGAGGGCCACAGAGTGGCTCTCTCTGCACCGGATTACTTAAAAAGGTTATTGCAGGATGCCTCCATATCGAGGCATCACTGCAATAACCGGAAAGCAGCTGGAAGCGAGCAGGATCGCTTCCAGCTGCTTTCCACACTGAGGACGTGCAGGGTACGTTCTCAGGCATTAACTGCCTTTTTTCTGAGGACGTACCCTGCACGTCCTCAGTCGTTAAGGGGTTAAAGGAACAGTGAACTGTAAAACTGGATTCCCCTTAAGGTGTTTCCAATAACTAGTTATACTGGCTGCAGAGTGTAAAATGTATAAGAAATTAATCCTTTAGGTTTTGTAAATAGCTGTTTCTGCTAATTGAAACCACAACCCATTATAATGGGCTGAACTTGCTTACAGGGATAGCAGACGTCATTATCTTATCTAGCTTATCTAAAAACAGTTCTTAAGTACTGACATTTTTAGTATACTAAGCATACAAGTGGATACAACTGGTAAAACAGCTATTTCAAATGACAATATTAAGATAAAGGAGCTATTTATAAACAATTGAATAAACAATACTCTCCAGCAGGCAAAATAGATCATTAGGAACACATTAAAGGGGAGTGAAAAAAAAATCACAGTACACTGTCCCTCTACAATGGAATGTGGTTACTGGGGAAATGTTGATTGTAAGTTATCTTACATTTTAAACATTATATTATTATTTTTTATTATTAATAGTATTATTATACAGATGCAGACTTCCCAACTGTTCATATTTTTGAGGAACAGTCTCAGATTCTGAACTTTGTCCCTCTAAGACAGTTATGTGTCTCAATTTGCAGAATTTCCCTTAGCTCCACCCATGGAACACCCAAACACACCCACAATTTGCCCAGCCACATCCACCACCCACCCAGACACACCCACAATCCTGTTCACTAACGACCCATGATCCCAGCCCTCCCAACATGGCCCCACCCACAAAATGGTGACAGACCACCATCAACTTCCTGAGTCCTTGATACTCAGCCACAAATCTGTTGGGAGGTATGTATATGTGATTTAGGATACGGGTCCCTTTAAAGACCAGACCAGCATTTTGTCTTTCTGTTTAACATGTAATACCGAACGCTTATCTGCAAGAAAAACAAATTGTAGAAAGTTGTACCTGTATGAGCCTGTCAAGATGTAAAATTAGCGTACAAGGTGGAATTTAGTCAGTGGGACATTATTAATAGGTAACATCGGATCAGTATTTCATGGCTTCATGTAAAATAATTAGCACTACAGAAATGAAACATAAAGATTACTAATTAGCTGCATTTTCAGAAATGATTCCCCCTGAACCTTTTATAAAGCTAGTTACAATTCATCATTAATTTTAAAATCACTAGAGAATAATTACTGGGATGTGTTTTGTTGCATCTTACTAGTTTTAACAGTATTATATTTTCATCTGATTAATTAAATTGCGTTAGATATGGAAACTGTACAGCAAAAAAGAGTTAAAGGGACAAAAAAAGTGAAAAATAGAAATTCTATTGTTAGAACAGTTTTTTTTTTGTTGACTGCCTTTTGCTCCTTGCTTGGATTGCTTGGCATGCTTACCGTGCCTCTGAAATAGGGGCTGGAGGGATGGGGGACAGGGGGGGGGGGGTTGATGTGAACATGTAACTGAAAGAGGGGGGATGCAGGGCCAGGGGTCAAATGTGAGCATGTAGCTGGAAAAGGGGCCACAGAGCCAGGGGTCTGATGTCAACATGTAGTTGACAGATGGATTAGAAGGCCATGGGTCTGTTGTGAGCATGCACCAGAAAGAGAGGATGCAGGGCCAGGGGTCCGATGTGAGCATGCACCAGACAGAGAGGCTTCAGGGCAAGGGGTCTGATGTGAGCATGCACCAGACAGAGAGGATGCAGGGCCAGGGGTCTGATGTAAACATGTAGTTGACAGAGGGATTAGAAGGCCATGGATCTGATGTAAGCATGCACCAGACAGAGAGGATGCAGGGCCAGGGGTCTGATATAAGCATGCACCAGACAGAGAGGATGCAGGGCCAGGGGTCTGATGTGAGCATGTAGGTGACAGAGGAATTAGAAGGCCATGGGTCTGTTGTGAGCATGCACCAGAAATAGTGGATGCAGGGCCAGGGGTCTGATGTGAGCATGCACCAGACTGAGAGGCTGCAGGGCCAGGGGTCTGATGTGAGCATGCACCAGACAGAGAGGATGCAGGGCCAGGGGTCTGATGTGAGCATGCACCAGACAGAGAGGATGCAGGGCCAGGGTTCTGATGTGAGCATACAGCAGGAAGAGGGGCTGCATTACTGGGTGGGATCTTATGTGAGCATTTTGCTAAAATAGCCACTGCAGAGCCAGGGGTCTAATGTGTCTCTCTGTGTATCCTGTTTTTAATGGGGTTTTCATATTTTCAATGTGGCTATGTGACTTATGGAAGGGATGGAGGCCCTTGCGGTCTGTGTGAAGAATGTGGCTTGCATGGTTAAGGCCTGAGGTGTGATGTGGGCATATGGCTGAGAGGGGCTGCATATACTATATAGACTTGTATTTAAAGCACATTAACTGTACAACTTAGGGTCAGCTTGTTCTGAATGTGCCCAGGTATGATAATGTGTATATCAACAAATAATAGCTGCACTGCAATAGATCTGCATACAAAATGTTTGTATGACTTTAAAAGTGTATTTGCAAGTAAAATGTGCAGTACATTTTAAGTCATCTCATAATTGTTATTGTACCATGTCTTTATAATTCATTCATGTTTTTGAGTTGAATGTCTTTATATAAAAAGTATACAATTTATCAGTTAATAGTTTGTTTATTAAACTTTCCAGAGATTTAACTTGCTTGTGAAATATTGGGTGGTCAAGCATTAGGAATTTTTCTCTCTGTGATCTTTGAGCTGCTAATTTTTGAATGTACGTACATGTCAACATTTCCATCTCTAGCTACAGTCACATTACATAAAAGCAGTGAACCAATCAGACGTAGAAATCAAGTTTTCTAGCCTTCATATAAAAGAACAGCAATGAAATATGTGGAAAAAAAATGGTTTACTTATAATTTTTATTTAAAGCGACATGCTACTGTGAAATTAAATTTCTCTATTACATCAAAGGATTTTTAAAAACAGGGGTGAAAAAGTCTTAAATCGCTTTGACATTGCAATTAAAAATGTTTAACTTTATGCAGTAAGCACTTTGCAGTATACTTTCATTATATATTTTATCCCCTTTTCCAGTAACTTAATTCTGAAAATTTTAGGCATTCGTCAAGGAATTACCATTGATTACAATTCCATATTCACGGTTGTGTCTCAAATCTTCAGTGTCAAACCCTGTTTTGCAGCTCTGCTGTGCATGTTGAAATAAGAGGCACCGTTCCGTTCGCTCATGGAAAGCCCTTTTTTGAGACGTCCTAAAAACTTTCCTAAAAGAGTGCGCAATTTCCTATTTATGTTTTGAAAGGTTTGCAGTAAAGTGTTTATTTTTATCGCAATGGATGCCGCCAGTCTGGAAAATGTTTGTACATTGCATTTATGTGAGACTGGCAGGAGTAGCATACATACCCATCCTCCAGTGGCCAACCTTTATCCCTTGATCCACAAAACATTAATCAATTGATCTTGTGTAAAATGTTACCCAATTCCATTTTCCTGTAGGTTTAATTATTTTCTTTTTTTGGATTTTTTTTTTTTTTTAATTTAAGTTGATTGCTTTATCTTAAAGTTCAGTAGCCCTTGAATTGCTCTGGAAGCTGAAAGCAGCCTTCTTCTGTTATCTTTTTTGTTACCCAATATAACTGCTATTGGCTAGCCCAAAAAAGATGAAAACCGACAATGTAAACGTGACCATACTGTGAGTAGGAAATTTGTTTAAAAATAAATGGTTGCAAAGGAGCACATTTAGCACTAGATTACAAGTGGAGTGCTAAATTATTGCACGCCCGCAAATGGGGAAATTTGATCGTTTACAGGCGCGTGATAAATAACCAGCCATTACAAGTGGCTGGTTATTGCTACAGCAAGCTCACGGTAGCAATTAGCACTCCAAAAATTAACCATCAGATCTCTGCTTAATTTTCTAAAAGTGCCCCAAATGCCCTAAAATAGAGGGCATTATAGTTTTTTATTAAAAAAAAAGAGTAGATTTTTTTTAAAATAAAAAAACTACACTAGGCAGTTTTTAGGGTCTAAAGTTGCTGGGAGTGTGGTGTTACCCCCTTCGCTGCGTAAGGTTCTGATGCCGTCTCTGAAATTGGAGCCTATGGAAGCGCATTCTCGTGAGTGTAATGCTTCTCAGCAATGTGAACACGAGCTTGCGTTCGCATTGCTGTTAACTTGTAATACCAGCGCACATTAGCGTGCGCTGGTATTACAAGGTGGAGCACTAATATCGCTTTCTTGAAAGCGATATTTAGCGTTTCACTTGTAATCTGGCCCTTCATTTTTAATGTAAAATAACCCTAAAAGGAAATATACATTTCCACATAGCTCATACATTGGCCCCTATTTATCAAGCCGTCAACCACAAATATGCTGGAATTGTTTGTGGAGAGCTTGATTTGCCTTATTTATCAAAGGCTACAGTCCGACAAAAGTAGAATTTTGTGACGTAACATACGATCCGCCGGTCTCAGTCCGACACAGATCGATGCTTACGTCACGACAGATGTTCTGAATACTTTTGCTACTTATCAAATAACTACCAGGTATGCTCGCCACTATTCCGGCCCAGTGTACCTGGTTTTCAATCCGCCGCCCTGGAGGCGGCGGATGCCATAGGAATCAATGGGAGTCTGAAAGCAGCGAAAGCTCATGTTCGCTGCTGCCCGATATCCCATTGATTCCTATGGTATAATAAAAGTTATGTTTACACCTAACACCCTAATATGCACCCCGAATCTAAACACCCCTAATCTGCCGCCCCTACACCGCCGCCACCTACATTATACTTATTAACCCCTAATCTGCCGCCTGACACCGCCGCCACCTAAATAACAGTTATTAACCCCTAATCTGCCGCTCCCGCCACCGCCATAAAGTTATTAACCCCTATCCCACTGCTCCCGGAGCCCACCGCAACTAAATAAAGTTATTAACCCCTAAACCCCTGTCCTCCCACATCACTACCACTTATTAAACCTATTAACCCCTAAACCACCAGCCCCCCACATTGCCATAAACTAAATTAAACTATTAACCCCTAAACCTAACAACCCGCTAACCTTACATTAAATATTAACTCATCCCTATCTTATAATAAATTTAAAGTTAACTTTAGATTTAAATTAAACTATATTTAACTATTAATTAACCTACCCTAACTGTTATACTAAATTACATTAAACTATATTACGAGAAAACGAGAGAAATCTCAATGTATCCTTCCTGGTAAAATATTTTATAAATAAATAAATAAATATTAAACTAATAATTAATCTACCCTAAATATTATACTAAAATTATATTAAACTATATTAAACTAATTAATTTAATCTACCCTAACTGTCATACTAAAACTACATTAAACTACAAATTAAATTAAATATATTATATATTTAAACACCTAACACCACAAGAGAGTTTGCAGCACCTGTTAGCGTGTTACCGCGGTTGCTTACTTTCACATATATATAATCCCCTGTATATTGCACTTGTTCCAAAACACTTGGACCCCTCACAAAGTTCCGTGTTCACATATATACTTTCAAACACTGAGCTGATATAACGCTGATCCTGGGGACCCACCTTAAATCTTCAATGCTCTAGATCCTCTCTCTCCGAAATCTGTGCATCCACAGTAGCCTGGAGGTCGAGCAGCAGCGTGGATCCCTACAGCGTCTCAGCGTGTATGCAGTCGGTCCGGAACTGCGTGACGTCATGGTAAAGTGCGGATGGATCCATTGGTGAGGAGAGTCCACGGCCTGAATAGGCTGTTGATCCAATGTAGTGCTGCGTCTTACAGGAGAAGTTTGTCACTGCTCAATGAATGTGAATGTCCGTGCCTTGAACATATCCAGAAGGTAACAGCAAAATAAACAAGCAGAGGCACCGGGTAGTTCACAAAAAAGCGAAAGCAAAAAGGACGCTTTTTGCTTTTTTGTGAACTACCCGGTGCCTCTGCTTGTTTATTTTGCATTTAAACACCTAACCCTACTCAAATAATTTAAATCTACACTAAAATAATTACAAAGTTACAAAAAACTAACGGCTAGATTACGAGTTGTGCGTTAGGGTAAAAAAGCAGCATTAAGAGGTCCTAACGCTGCTTTTTTACGCCCGCTGGTATTATGAGTCTTGAAGGTTTAGGTGTAACACACACTTCTTTGGCCTTACCGCAAAACGACTTACGTAAACTTCGTAAAGTCTTTTTTCTATAGGATTTCCATAGTGCCGGTATTACGAGTCTGTCCTGGGAGGCCAAAAAGTGAGCGGTACACCCTACCCTGTCAAGATCCTTAACGCATTTAATAGTCAGTAGTTATGAGTTTTATGGTACAACGCTGTAGCATAAAACTCATAACTAAAGTGCTAAAAAGTACACTAACACCCATAAACTACCTATTAACCCCTAAACCGAGGCCCTCCCGCATCGCAAATACTATAATAAAATGATTAACCCCTAATCTGCCGCTCCGGACACCGCCGCCACCTACATTATATTTATGAACCCCTAATCTGCTGCCCCCAACATCGCTGACACCTACATTATATTTATTAACCCCTAATCTGCCGCCCCCAATGTCCCTGCAACCTACCTACACTTTTTAACCCCCAATCTGCCGCCCCCAACGTCGCTGCCACTATAATAAACATATTAACCCCTAAACCGCCGCACTCCCGCCTCGCAAACATTAGTTAAATATTATTAACCCCTAATCTGCTGTCCCTAACATCGCCGCCACCAACCTACATTTATTAACCCCTAATCTGCTGCCCCCAACGTCGCCGCCAATATATTAAAGTTATTAACCCCTTAATCTAAGTCTAACCCTAAACCTAACACCCACTAACTTAAAGGGACACTGAACCCAAACATTTTCTTTCGTGATTCAGATAGAGCATGCAATTTTAAGCAACTTTCTAATTTACTCCTATGATCAATGTTTCTTCTTTCTCTTGCTATCTTTATATGAAAAAGAAGGCATTTAAGCTTTTTTCTTGGTTCAGAACTCTGGACAGCAGTTTTTGATTGGTGGATGAATTTATCCACCAATCAGCAAGGACAACCTAGGTTGTTCACCAAAAATGGGCCGGCATCTAAACTTACATTCTTCCATTTCAAATAAAGATACCTAGAGAATAAAGAACATTTGATAATAGGAGTAAATTAGAAAGTTGCTTAAAATGTCATGCTCTATCTGAATCACAAAAGAAAAAATTTGGGTTCAGTGTCCCTTTAAATATAATTTAAATAAATCTAAATAAATATTCCTATCATTAAATAAATTATTCCTATTTAAAACTAAATACTTACCTGTAAAATAAACCCTAAGCTAGCTACAATATAACTAATAGTTACATTGTAGCTATCTTAGGGTTTATTTAGGCAAATTTGTATTTATTTTAACTTGGTAGAATAGTTATTAAATAGTTATTAACTATTTAATAACTACCTAGCTAAAATAAATACAAAACCTAAATAAAACCTAACCTAAGTCACACTAGCACTACACTATAATTAAATACATTAACTAAATTAAATACAATTACCTAAATTAAATTAAATGAGCTAAAGTACAAAAAACAAACAAACACTAAATTACAGAAAATAATAAACAAATTACAGATATTTAAACTAATTACACCTAATCTAATAGCCCTATTAAAATAAAAAAAGCCCCCCCCAAAATAAAAAAAAACCCCTAGCCTAAACTAAACTACCAATAGCCCTTAAAAGGGCCTTTTGCGGGGCATTGCCGCAAAGTATTGGCTGTTGAAATCAGCCAATAGGATTGAGCTTTCACCCTATTGGCTGATCCAATCAGCCAATAGAATGCGAGCTGAATCCTATTGGCTGATTGGATCAGCCAATAGGATGAAAGCTCAATCCTATTGGCTGATTTCAACAGCCAATAGGATTTTTTCAACCTTAATTCCGATTGGCTGATAGAATTCTATCAGCCAATCGGAATCTAAGGGACGCTATCTTGGATGACGTCATTTAAAGAAACCTTCATTCGTCTGTAGTTGTCATCAGAAGAGGATGCTCCACGTCGGATGTCTTGAAGATGGAGCTGCTCCGCACCGGATGGATGAAGATAGAAGATGCCGTCTGGGTGAAGACTTCTGCGGGCTTGGATGAAGACTTCGGCCGCTTCGTTGAGGACTTCTCCCAGCTTCTTGGAGGATGGATGTTGGATCTTCAAAACTGTAAGTAAATGTTCTGGGGTTAGTGTTAGGATTTTTTAAGGGTTTATTGGGTGGGTTTTAGTTTTAGATTAGGTCTTGGGTTGCAATAGAGCTAAATGCCCTTTTAAGGGCAATGCTCATACAAATGTTTTTTTCAATTAGCTTTTTATTTTGAGGGGGGGGGTTAGTTGTGTGGGTGGTGGATTTTATTGTTGGGGGGTATTTGTAATTTTTTTACAGGTAAAAGAGCTGATTACTTTGGGGCAATGCCCCGCAAAAGGCCCTTTTAAGGGCTATTTGTAGTTTATTGTAGGCAAGGGTTTTTTTTTATTTGGGGAGGGGGGCTTTTTTATTTTCATAGGGCCCTTAGATTAGGTGTAATTAGTTTAAAGCTTTGATAATTTTTTTTATTTTTTGTAACTTAGTGTTTATTTTTTGTGTAACTACTTAGTGTGTTATTTTTTGTAACTTAGTTAGTTTTTTGTAACTTTGTAATTTTTTAGTGTAGATTTAAATTATTTGAGTAAGGTTAGGTGTTTAAATATATAATATACTTAAAGGGACAGTAAACCTTAAAAATAATTTTATATAATTCTGCACATAGTGCAGAATTATATAACATTATTTAGGTGCTATAGCTATAAACGCCTTTTTTACCTTTTAATTTGTTAAAAATATGGCGCTTTTACAGACCCGCTCTCTGCTCTCTGCTGAGCGGGTCTGTTATATTTAGTCAGCGCATCGGGCCAGCTGTATAGTCACAGCCCGGCCCGACCGCGCCATAAGACTATGTGCAGTTCGCTCCTGTCACAGTAAAAAAGCCATATTTTTAACAAATTAAAAGGTAAAAAAGGTGTTTATAGCTATAGCACCTAAATAATGTTATATAATTCTGCACTATGTGCAGAATTATATAACATTATTTTTAAGGTTTACTGTCCCTTTAATTTAATTTAATTTGTAGTTTATTGTAATTTTAGCATAAAAGTTACGTTAGATTAATTTTTCTTTTAATATAGTTTAATATAATTTTATTATAATAGAGTAGGTTAAATATTAATTTAATATAGTTTAATGTAATTTTATTATAATAGTTAGGGTAGGTTAATTAGTAGTTTAATATAGTTTAATTTAAATCTAAAGGTAAGTTTAAATTTATTATAAGATAGGGATGAGTTAATATTTAATATAAAGTTAGCGAGTTGTTAGGTTTAGGGGTTAATAGGTTAATTTAGTTAATGGCGATGTGGGGGGCTGGCAGTTTAGGGGTTAATACATGTATTTAGTTGGGGTGGGCTCCGGGAGCGGCAGGATAGGGGTTAATAACTTTATGTAGGTGGTGATGGTGTAGGGGGCGGCAGATTAGGGGTTAATAAGTATAATGTAGGTGGCGGTGGGCTCCGGGAGCGGAGGAATAGGGGTTAATAAGTTTATTAGAGTTGCAGTGGGCTCCGTGAGCGGCGGTTTAGGGGTTAATAACTTTATTTAATTGCGGCAGGGTCCGGGAGCGGCGGTATAGGGGTTAATAACTTTATGTAGGTGGTGATGGTGTAGGGGGCGGCAGATTAGGGGTTAATAAGTATAATGTAGGTAGCGGTGGGCTCCGGGAGCGGAGGAATAGGGGTTAATAAGTTTATTAGAGTGGCGGTGGGCTCCGGGAGCGGAGGAATAGGGGTTAATAAGTTTATTAGAGTTGCAGTGGGCTCCGTGAGCGGCGGTTTAGGGGTTAATAACTTTATTTAATTGCGGCAGGGTCCGGGAGCGGCGGTATAGGGGTTAAACAGTTTAGTATAGTGGCGGTGCTTAGTGACAGTATACAAATAAAGCTGTGAAAAAGCCGAATAGCTGCAAGATCGATGACTGTTAGTTAACAACAGCCCGCTGCTCATCGCCCTGTACTTGGTGCGCAGCTTTTTGACATCTTTTTTGTTAAATATGGAGAACGTATTCAGGTCCGCAGCAGCGAAGTTAGGCCATGTCAGGCCAGCGTATTGGTGCCGGCAAATGCAGCACAGTTGACGGCTTGATAAGCAGGCCCCTTTCTATCTATTCATATTCACTGACACAAACAAACATCACAACCATTCAAAAAAGTATTTTATTCATCATAGGAGCACATCTTTTATCAATTAAAAAACTAAATAATATGTAATATAAAATAATTTAATATATATTAAAATATTATCTTAAGGTGCAACAAATGAAATAAATATTTCCAAACACACTTCATTTCAGCTAACAAGATCATTGCACATAGCGTAACATTACATTTTAGTACAGGCTGTCACATTCTAGGTAGGAGCATTCTGACAACAAATAAAAAACAGATGGGTAATCTAATCCAACAGTACAAACTCCTGCAACCTGATGTATGGACAGATTTTATCACTAAATGCAATTTGCTGTTTGAATTGTTTACATTAGCTACATGGGAAGAGCTTTCAGACAAGTGAGAACAGCATGGTTTGCTTTGCTCATGTAGATAATAATGGCAGAGAGAGATGAATTGCCTTTCTTCTAAGGGAGTAAAGACCAACTTCCTAACCAATGGGGTCACATATCAATTTTGTAGAAGGGCCCAATATAAGTTTATGGCTGTTAAACAGACATGATATTTTTACTAAAAATGTCAGATTTAGCTAATGATGCAGGGTACCATCTTCTTTCCTCCTTTCTAGAGGGCTTTTTGAGTTGTGACCACCCAAAAGCATACACTTTTATTTACACTGATTCATGGGGCCACAAAAACTATATTCCTGCTTTTTCTCTGAGGGCTGCCAAAAAAATTGCACAGGGCAACATATGGTCATTGTTCTGCCAGTTGGTCATCCCTCTTCTAAGTCATTACTGATATCTCACAACAGGAGTTTCAGACAACTAAATAGAAAAGGAACATAAAAGTTAGAATTAAACTTTCATGGTTTAGATAGAGCAGCAATTTTAAGATACTTTGGGCTAGATTACAAGTGGTGCGCACAAGCGATCAGCTTTCTGCACACAATGGAAATAGCGCCCGTAAAAGGTAGTGTGTTAAAAATTTTGAATTGTTATATCAAATGGATAGGAATATATATAGATACTATCCAATACACTTACAGGATCAAAGCACTTAAATCACTAATAGGTTATCACAATAATATAGAAATAAGTCTATGTTGTACACAGAATTTTGATAATAAAAGGTTCAAGATGAAATTTTTTACAGAGAAGAGAGAAAGAAAATAAAGAAAAACACATAAGGTCTTTAGACACCCATATATTTGTAATATTCACATGTAAGATTGGTACACTTGATAAACATTATGAGGAATTCAAATATACAACTCTAGATGGCTTTGGAAATATTTTATAATATATATAAGTATAAGTATTAGAGATAGCTCAGCTGTATAAGGATGTATCATACACAATGTAGATATTTATATTCTATACTTTATGAACTGGATAATATTAAGGGTAGAACTTATACACAGGGGGAGGAAATAATATACATCTATTTAGCACTAATTTGTACTATTTTTATATTTATGATTTTAGGGCTGAATGCAAAAATTAGGACATGTCTATGGTATATATCAGGTTTTTCATCTCTCTATATCTTTATGCAATTAAGAGGGGTAAGGGAATTAAATAGTACTATAAGATGGTTCATATGAGAACATTACTAAGAACAATCGATGAGTAGGACAAAGAAATCTAGATATAATACATTCAAGTCCCCTTCGCTTGAGACAGGATGGTAAAAATTATTACGTGGAATGTGGGGGGAATAATTCCCCCATTAAACGTAAAGCTGTATTGAACCATCTTAAAAAATTAAAGGCCGATGTTGCATGTATACAAGAAACTCATCTAACAGACAAAGAGCATACTAAATTAAAAACTGATTGGGTTAAGGAAGTTATATACTCATCATATAACAGCTCATCATGTGGGGTAGCTATACTATTCCATAAAAAATTACAATATGAAATAGAGAATATATATAAAGATAAACAGGGTAGATATTTAGTTCTAAATTTAACAATTAATGGATTAAAATACACAGTATGTAATGTATATGACCCAAATCAGCAAGAAAATAAATTTTGGCTCAATTTACAAAAACTTTTACAAAACCAAGCCAGATACGAGATAATAATGACGGGCAACTTTAATATAACTCCTAATCCAATAATGGATAGGAAAATAGCAAAAACAGCTCGAAATGTCAAATCTAGACATAATTATGAAAAAAAGACTATACAAATGTTATGTGAAAATCTGGGGATGGAGGACACTTGGCGAAAAAAAAATCCCAATGTATCCGAGTATACACATATATCACGCTCTAATAGTGCAATGTCAAGAATTGACTATTGTCTTATCTCTTATAAATTAAACATATACGTAGAAGATATTAAAATATTACAGCATAGTCTATCTGATCACACTCCGGTGTTATCTTTGGAAAATAGGAAAAATTATGGCAATGTTAATAACTTTAGATATCCTAAATACTTATATAAATCAGAGCAATGGACAAAATTTCTAGAGGAAAAATGGAATGACTGACACAAATAATAAACAACACCGCTTAAAACCACAATTATTTTGGGAAGCATCTAAGGCGGTTATGAAAGCAGAAATGATCGCTCAACTAAAGTATATTAAAAATAAAACTCAAAAGGAAGAGGTAAGGATTAATAACCAGATAGAATGTGCCTATATACAATATAGATCAAATTCAACAACCCAGAATAGACACGCATATTTTAATATGAAAAAAGAAAGGGACATTAAAAATTTGGAGAAAGCACAGGAAGAACTGAAAAAAAGATCAGCAAGATACTATAGATGGGGCAATAGATCAGGCAAGTCGCTTGCAAATTTGTTAAGAGAACCAAAATCCCAAAATTTTATAGCCGCAATAAAGGATAGAGATCAAAT
This sequence comes from Bombina bombina, assembly GCF_027579735.1. Taxonomy (NCBI): domain Eukaryota; kingdom Metazoa; phylum Chordata; class Amphibia; order Anura; family Bombinatoridae; genus Bombina; species Bombina bombina. Next base: position 360,203,011 of record NC_069505.1, on the reverse strand, counting down.
ATATCAGGATACAGGGAATATTATTGAATGTTTTAAGAAATATTATCAAAGTCTATATAAATTCCAAGGAAATAATAATCTTAAACAGCAAGAACTATGGAATCAGATTAATCTACCACAAATTAGTGAAGATCAAAATAGGATACTGAATGAAAGTATAACAGAAAAAGAAATAGAGAAAGTGATACATAATCTATCATTATCTAAAGCATCAGGTCCGGATGGATTAGCAGCCGAATTTTATAAAGCACTAATATCTAAAGTGGTCAATCCATTGTACCAATGTTACAGAGCAATATATGAGGGGAAAGAAAGATTATCCTCTACTTTTAAAATAGTCAATATGATAGTTATTCCTAAACCTGGAAAAAAACAGTTAGAGACTCAATCGTATTGACCAATCTCACTAACAAATGTGGACTATAAAATACTGATGAAAATCTTGTCAAACAGACTCAATACAATCTTACCCTCCATTATATCAGAGGAGCAGGCAGGCTTTATGACTGGGAGAACATCAGTAAGACATATAAGAAATATTTTATATACTATTCAGAAATATTGGAAAAGGGATGATCAAACTGATCTGTCGGAGGCCTTCTTACTGTCATTAGATGCTGAGAAGGCCTTCGACAGAATAGAGTGGGATCATTTATTTTATACCATGGAAATGGGAAATATTAAAGGTCAATTTCTCGAATATATTAGAATATATGCGCCAACAGACGCATATATATGTATTAATGGAATGACATCTACCCCTATTCAGTTATATAGAGGTACACGCCAGGGGTGCCCTCTATCCCCGATGTTATTTAATATAGCCCTGGAGCCACTTATACATCTTTTGAAAAAGAATCTGCCTGGTATTCAGATTGGGAAAACGCATCTACAAATAGCTGCATTTGCAGATGATTTATTGTTATATGTATCTGACCCAGAAGTTTATGTAGACCAGATTTTAGAAAGTATTTCTTTATTTGGATACAATTCAGGCTATAAGATAAATATGAAGAAATCACAGACTTTATGGCTATATAAAAAATCAAAAAATAAAAAATATGTATTTGAAGAAGTAACAGTCTATGAAATAGATTAATGACCCTAATAAACTATATGAACTTAATTTTTCACCGATAATTAGAAATATCATAAAAGATCTTAAAATATGGCAAAATTTAAATTTAAACCTGACAGGCAGAATTCATGTAATGAAAATGTCTATTCTACCAAAGTTAATATATCCTATTCATATGCTTCCATTAAGAATCCCGGTAAAAGATCTTAAATTGATTGATAATGCAATAAGGGGCTTTATATGGAAAGGAAATAAATCAAGAATCAGTATTTCTAAGCTACAAATGCCTGCAAAAAAATTTGGCTGGGGGCTCCCGAATATAAAATACTACAACTGGGCGGCATTAGCTAGATATAGTATTGAATGGATAACAGGGATAGAGAAATATGTTAATATGGAAATAGAGCAAGAACTGATTAAACCCCTATCCATAGCATACTTACCGCATGCAGAGACTCCTGAAATTCCCAAGGATATCAGAAATCATATAGTATTTCATGACTCCTTGGCAATATGGAAACTTATAAATAGAACTTTAGGGATAAATTATAAATACTCACGATATATCCCTATCACAGGCAATCCTAAATTTCAAATGGGTAATAATTACCCATTTTGTATATGGGGCAAATATGGAATTAACAAGATAGGAGATCTATTACATAATAATAGCAATGAGATCTACTCACCTCTAGAAATATATGATAAATACAAAGTTAAAATTGATAATTACATCCATTATTTCCAGATTGAATCATACCTAAAGAAAGTTTTATGAGATTCCAAAAGTAAATGGGTTAAAAACCAAATAATGGAACTTTGTGAGATTTATGAAAAAGGTAACCACAAATTAACTAATATATACAATAAAATAATCGATATTTCAGTGGAGAGAAATAGTATCAAAATGGTAGAAAATACAAAAGAGCAATTATACTGTAGCGTGAAAATAGCTAAGCAAACAACATACGCATGTGATTTGAGAGAATCACAGTATAGAATTTTACACAATGATTATGTAACATCAACTAAAAGATCGAAATGGACAAAAGGAGAGCCTCCATATTGCCCAAAATGTTCATATCCATCCCCAGATTTGTTGCATTATTTTTGGGAATGCCCGAGGATTTCCCAATTTTGGTCCCAGGTAGCATACTGGATATCGAATATAATTGGAATAAACATTAAAATCGATAAACAAACAATTTTTCTTCTTCAAAATCTAAATCAAAAGGCTATGCAATACAAATTATTTATTGCTATGGTAATAATATTAGCCAGGAAGACAATCACAAAATTATGGATAGAGAGAAAGAATCCATCCATTAGTAATTTAAAGAAAAAACTTTGGCAACAATTAATAATAGAAAAATATGATGCCATTGGAGACATCAAGGTGAGAAAAATAGCATTTATGAACAAATGTGAACAATATATAAAGACCTTAAATCAGGAAACGCAAAATTTGGTATATAAAGGTATAACAACAAACAATTAGTATATATAATGAGATATAATTTAACCATTGCTTAAAGGATAGTAAGAAGGGATAGCTAATACTCTATAAAAAGAAGAAAAAACAGAAGCGCCACATGGCCCAATATTGTTTGGTCCAATTTTGTAGATCTTGAGAAAAATAAACAAACTCACATTTAGAAGAGCACCTCAGTTAGTGCTATAGGGGCAGTCTGGGATCTATTCGGTCACCCAGAAGACCAACTTCCAGCACAGGAACTGATGTCTATGTGGACAGAGAAAAGACACAAGTGCCTATATGGCCTAGTATTGTTGGTACAAGTGAACAAACTCAGATAATGATAAGAGTGGTACTCACAATGTATCAAGCACCTCTTTTGATGCTATAGGAGCATGAAGGGATCAATTCGGTCACCCAACAGACTTATGGCAAGGCATCCAGGAGAAATTTGGTGGTTCACAGGATCCCAGGATAGTCAAAGTAATGGATATCCTCAGATAAAACAGGTAGAAAAAATTCCCAAAAAAAGGAGCAGCAAGTGTTCAAATACTAAAACTGACTTTATTAAAAAAGAGTAAAATAACAGGCAACGCGTTTCTCAGCCAATGGCTGTTTCATCAGGCCTGATGAACCACCAAATTTCTCCTGGATGCCTTGCCATAAGTCTGTTGGGTGACCGAATTAATCCCTTCATGCTCCTATAGCATCAAAAGAGGTGCTTGATACATTGTGAGTACCACTCTTATCATTATATGAGTTTGTTCACTTGTACCAACAATACTAGGCCATATAGGCACTTGTGTCTTTTCTCTGTCCACATAGACATCAGTTCCTGTGCTGGAAGTTGGTCTTCTGGGTGACCGAATAGATTCCAGACTGCCCCTATAGCACTAACTGAGGTGCTCTTCTAAATGTGAGTTTGTTTATTTTTCTCAAGATCTACAAAATTGGACCAAACAATATTGGGCCATGTGGCGCTTCTGTTTTTTCTTCTTTTTATAGATTGCTGTCCCTGGATCCTGGCCTGGATCTTCACAGATAGCTGCCTATATTCCTCTTCAGAGACTTTAATACAACTATATTGCCTCTTCCTCTAAGGCATTGTTACACACCTATAACATTTAATTAATTGTTATATATCTCTTAACTATATAACGTTTGTATTGCATTTCTGTTTTTGAGATATATATATATATATGTGTACTTTTGTGTGCGTTTATATGGGTGTATATATATGTATATATATATATATATATATATATATATATATATACATACAGATGCTGATTATTGACCTCACCAGTGTTATTAGTTTGTGATTGATAGCTATTCACAATTGACACCACTAGTAATTAATATTATCATTTATATTTACTTATTCACTATATCTTTATTTTATCACTATAACTCCTGACACACTAGAAGATTTTAGTCTTCATTGTATATTATTTATCACTTAGTTCTTGCTAATAGGGCGTCCCCTCACTTTTTTGTAGCTAATACTCTAGTTCCTCGATAGTTTATCCCCTTTTCCCTTTTATGTAAATGTAAAATCTCTTGTGAAGGGTCTCAATATTTATATCCTCCGAATCCGTATAAACGGAATATATAAAGTGTTGTAAATGTACTTTTATTAGATGTAATTTCTTTTTTTTAATGTATCATTTGTTAATAAATAAATAAAAAAAATAAAAAAAGTTGCACTAAACATAACATAAATACATTGAAAATTACAGTTACACTCATATAAACACTATCTGATAAAAATTTGTCATATCAATATATTTTTTTTCTAAGGGCTTAAATGTATATGGTATATAACAAGGTATTTGACTGCAAAGGGCTATAATGTATATATACATACATATACATGTATGTATGTATATATATACATGTATGTATATATGTGTGTATGCACATATGTATTCATGTGTTTTAATGCAGATATTTAACAATCTAATGTTCTTCATATACAAATATATATACATATCTGTATATACTTATACCTGCATATTTATTCCTATAGATATAGATCTGTTTACATTAACATTATCATATATATATATATTTAATGCTAAAAAATAATTACGTGAGGAACGTAAAATATACGTAATGCGCTTCAGGTTGAACGCAATGTTGGGTTAGCACACATGAAGAATTAGAAATCTTAAAGTGCGTTCTTTAAATATTAAATATTAAAAAATTTTAATTATTAAAAATTTTACATACTGTAAAAAATAAATATATATATATATATATATATATTCTATATGGATTATTTAGAATTGTTTACAGTATGAATAATAATTTGTAATAATTATTAATATTTTTTTAAATATTTTATTTTTAATATTACAACAATGTGTTTTATGATTGCTAATCTTCATGTACGCTAACCCGACACCGTGTTAGACTTAAAGGGACAGTATACACAAATTTTCATTTAACTGCATGTAATAGACACTACTATAAAGAATAATATGCACAGATACTAATATAAAGTGCATTATAAATCCTTTAAAAAACTTAGAAGCTCCCAATTTAGCACTGTTGATGAGGTTAGGCTAGGACACCCACTGAAAGGGGCTGAGAGCAGACCCTCCCCCCTCCCCTGCATTTGATAAGACCCATTATACAAACAGAAGCAATATTAAATCTGTATAGTTCAGTATACATCTAAAACTTTGTGGCTTAGCACAATGTTATTTTAAAGTAAGCTAAACTACACATTGTTACAAAAACACTCCCAGATGGGCTATATAAATGGATCTCTGATGAAGCGCATTTGAGCATGCGCGAAACACATCAGATCCTGTGCACCTGACTTGTACACTGAATAGTGCCTCACTTGTTTGCTTGAATTAACCACGTTGGTTACCTGTTCCTGAGAGTCTTCGCTTTTCTATTTCTCTGTACATATATAAATGGATCATCTACAAAACATTTATGCAAAGAAAAATCTAGTGTACAATGTCCGCATATTTTACATGTTCTTCACATAGAAAATAATGTACTTTTTATTATTATTTATATATATATATATATATATATATATATATATATTTATATATATGTTGTAATGTTAATATAAAATAGATATCAATACCTATATATCTATAGGGATAGATATACTGTATATGTAATGGTATATACAGATATATATAGAAATATATATTTACAATAAAAAATAAAAATTTTCTTTATGTGAAGACATTGGAATGTGAAATATTAATAACTCCTGTCGGGTGTTATTTTTTTGTGTGCTCTCCATTGAAGTCTATGGGGATAATAAGTTAACGAGTTTGTGATATTCAAAATCCTTTGGTTAGCACGTTGGGTTTTGCACGCACTCAATATTTTTACTTTCAACTTGTAATACGTGCGCAACCCAACGGGCCCAAAAAGCTTAACTCTAGCAAAGTTATGTTTAAGCGAAAGCACTACATAGTGCGCCACTTGTCATCTGGTGCCAATAATGGTTGCTCTCATGATTAGAGGGAGGTGCCTTTAAAGGGACAGTCTAGTCCAAAATAAACTTTCATTATTCAGATAGAGAATGTAATTTTAAACAATTTACTTTTATTCCCAATTTTGCTTTGTTCGCTAATTTCTAAGCCCTTGAAGGCCGCCTCTTCTCTCAGGGCATTTTGACAGTTTTTCACCACTAGAGGGTGTTAGTTCATGTGTGTCATATAGATAACACTGTGCTCACGCACGTGAAGTTCCAGGGAGCCATTTCTTATTATAAACACATTTTTCTTTTGTTTTGCTGACAGACTTCTATTCTTTTATTAGACAAAAAGAGCAAACATATTTTCATTATGTCGTAAAGGTATTACACATAAGTATTCTGTGTTAAACAATGATTTTAAAATGCTTGTAACTTTTAAATGGATACACACATTTGGTTTTGATATCCCACTTTGTTTTTCACTTCACATCCTGAAAGATTTAAATTAAACCCGCATGACCCTATCCCTTCCCATCTAATACCCTCCCTGTCTTCCACCCTCACTCCTGCTCTTACTCACATCTTCAACCTATCTTTGTCTACCGGCTCATTCCCATCTTCGTTCAAACACGCAAAAGTCATTCCCATACTCATAAAACCCTCCCTCGACCCCAATTCTCCTGAAAGCTACTGTCCCATATCACTGCTTCCACTAACATCAAAACTCATTGAAAAACTAGTTTACAATCGCCTAACCCACTTCCTGTCCACCAACTCTTTGCTTGACCCCCTGCAATCTGGATTCCGCCCCAAACACTCAACTGAGACTGCCCTTACCAAGGTTACTAACAATCTTCTCTCTGCTAAAAATATTGGCCACTACTCTGTACTCATCTTACTTGACCTCTCAGCTGCCTTTGACACAGTTGACCACCCCCTCCTCCTACAGACCCTTAGCTCTTTTGGCCTCTGTGACACTGCTCTTTCCTGGATTCACTCCTATCTTTCTCACAGGTCTTTTTCTGTGTCATTTGCTGGTGACTCCTCCTCTCCTATGCCTCTGTCGGAGTACTTCAAGGATCTGTTCCGGGTCCTCTACTCTTCTCCATCTATACTTCTTCGCTTGGTAAACTTATCAACAGTTATGGCTTCAAATATCACCTCTATGCTGATGACACCCATATCTACCTCTCCACCCCTGCTCTCTCTCCATCTGTCCTTTCTCATGTCAGCGACTGCTTATCTGGTATTTCTTTCTGGATGGCCTCTCACCACCTAAAGATTAACATGTCCAAGACTGAGCTCCTTCTTATCCCCCCCAATCAAGCTCTACGCCGACTTCTGACTTCTCTATCCCTGTTGACGGCATCACCATTTCCCCATCGTCCCAAGTCCGTTGCCTCGGAGTTACACTTGACTCAAATCTATCTTTCGTCCCCCATATCAAATCGCTTTCTACATCCTGCCGCAACCATCTATGCAATATTTCCAAGATTCGCGCTTTTCTGAGCACTGACACCACAAAATAAATAATCCACTCCCTTGTTATTTCCCGACTTGACTACTGCAATAACGTACTCGCCTCTCTCCCCTTCAATCCATCCTAAATGCCTCTGCCACCTTTCCCGTCGCTCTGTATCTGGTTCCCCATTCACAGCAGAATTAAATTCAAAATTCTCACCCTTACATACAAAGCTCTCATCAACGCCGCTCCCCTCTACCTATCCTCTCTAATACACAAGTATACTGCAGCCTGCCCACTAAGATCCAACAATGACCTGCTCCTTGCATCTGTGACTATCACCTCTTCTCATGCTAGACTGCAGGACTTCTGTTGTGCAGCACCTACCCTCTGGAACACTCTCCCTCGTGCTGTCAGGCTTTGCCCTATTCTTTCTTCCTTTAAATGTTTCCTGAAGATTTTTCTGTTCAGAGAAGCCTACCACTCAACTCAATAATAAATTAATTTCACTTACCTAACAACATTTCCCTCATCTTACTCTGCATTAACATCTTTCTCAATCGTGCAGTCCTCACCTCCTGTTTCTCAACCTCCTACCCTTCTAGATGGTAAATTCCCACGGGAATAGGGCCCTCAATCCCTCCTGTATGTGTTTGTAATTTTTGTTCTGTCTCTTACAAGTCTTATATTCTTTTATTTAAATGAATTGTATCCATGGACAGCGCTGCGGAATATGTTGGTGCTTCATAAATAAAGTATAATAATAAAATAATAATAATAATAATAAACCAGTTTAGTGCTTTTTAAGTTATTAAGATAAGAAAAACTCTGTATCTGTCTTCATATCTTCTAGTGCACTTACATGTTATGAGTTGCAACCTTTTTTGGAAAAAAGAATATCTGCTTAATTAGAATAAATTAGCATAAATAATTATACATCATAACTCACAAACTAAAGCAACTACAACTCATTTTAATTCATTTCAAATCAGATTTTCACACACTCAGTGAAAGTTTCACTGTAAGAGAACCTTTATTTCTATATGTAGTATTTAATATTATCTACATTGACCTAAATCTGCAAGATAGTGGCCATGCCAATATTATACCATCTGGGTGGCAAAAAAAGAGTAACAAGCTTCCGTAACAAGCCAGGTTTTCAGGATTACCTTGGGTGAGAACAGGTAAAATAACCATGGTTACTAATCAGCTGATGTTTTGGAGGATCCAACAAGGCTAGTCATGGTCATTGTGTTAGCAAAATCACCATTGTATTGTAGTTCCTTATCAGATTAACCCTGCTGAGGCCAATAAATGAAATGTGGCAGGGTTATGCACACTTTCAGAATTTCAGAACTGGAAAACCCACAATTTTCAAGCTTTAATTATTTATATTTCCCCCTTTTCCCTTAAGCAGTAATAAAAGCCATATTTTATCTTTTGTGGTTCAGACAGAGCACACAATCTTATAAATCTTTCCCAATTTACTTCTATTATCATATTAGCTTCTTTCCTATTATATTCTTTGTTGAAGAGATACCTAGGTAGACATCTGGAGCACTACAACATAGGAAATAGTGCTGCCATCTAGTGCTCTTGCATATGGATAACATTCTTGCACAAGCTGCCCTATAGCGTTCCAAACATGTTCATGCTCCTGAGCTTATGTCCCTGCTTTTCAACAAAATATACCAAGAAAATGAAGGCAATTTGATAACAGAAAGTTGTTTTTGGGGTGTCATTTTGCTGCTCAGCTTAAAGGGACACTAAAGCCAACATTTTTCTTTACTGATTTAATCATTTAGCCTCCAATAAATAAGCGCAAACTAGGTTCTGAACCTAAAATGGGCCGGCTCATAAGCTTTACATTCCTGCTTTTTAAATAAAGATAGCAAGAGAACGAAAAATTGATTATAGTAGTAAATTAGAAAGTTGCTTAAAATTGCATGCTCTATCTAAATCATGAAAGAAAAATATTGGGTTTAGTGTCCCTTTAACCAGTTTCTCTGTTATTTATGCAAAAACTAATATTTTTTTAACATAGTGATCTTTCATATGGATTATTGAAATCTATCAAATGTAATGTCCTTTTTCTTCTTAAAACGGGGAGAGTCCACAGCTGCATTCATTACTTTTGGTAAATACAGAACCTGGCCACCAGGAGGAGGCAAAGACACCCCAGCCAAAGGCTTAAATATCTCTCCCACTTCCCCCAGTCATTCTTTGCCTTTCATCACAGGAGGTTGGCAGAGAAGTGTTAAAAAATAACGGAATAGTCTCTTATGGAGGGTAGTACTCTTCAAGATGGGACTGGAGTTTTAAGTAGTCCTGTCAGCCTCTCAGTGAGAGCTTGGATGAAAGTTGGAGTCCGGAGATGCAGGGAGAGTCTTTCTGCGAAACCATCCCGACTCATATCAACAGCTCCATAAGCAATCAGCGTTGACGGGTTTCGCTGCCTGCTTTCTTCCATGTCAGAAGCGAAGCTACTATCTGTCACACTTGAAGGACCGTGTTACTGTTCCACAGCACAGATCGTTTTAGTTTCCTTTCACTGTGGAATATAATGTAATGATAGAACACAGGATCTCAGTGGGACTCCTTTATCTTTATGGAATCAAGGGTTATTGAACAGTGGGGGACTTTAATCATATTTGTTATGTGATTCAGTCTGCTTATGTGTAGTGATGTTGGGGCTCATGGCTTTTACGTTTTTTTCGAGCTACGCAGTTTCTTGATGGGACTGGCATACTTTTCCTTGACCTGTGGGTTGCATCTCGTGACCGGGCGTGGTCACATTTTCATTCTTCATTTCTGTATTCTTGACCGAGGGTCGGTGGAGAGGGTCTATTCTCTACTTGTCTGGGTCATAGGAGGTGGTGAGTGACCCAGCCATTGGGGCTGTGAGGTGCCACTTATTTTTGTACAAAATTTGTTATGGAGGATTCTGATTTTTCTGAGGAGGATTTCTTGGATTCAGATTCTGTTTCCTGCTTAGATTGTATGGAGGCCCGGGTAATCCAGGCCAAATCAATTATGTTCCATATGCCATAATAGAGTGCTCTTTTCATCCTCTGGAGAGAGATTAGAGACCTCTGAGCCGTCCTCCTCTGAGGATTCTGTGTCCCGTGAGGAACGCCCCTGGAATTTTCTGTTCCTACACAGGCAGTTGTCCTAAATACCATTACCCCTTCTCCAGAAGGAGGTTTATTTCCACCAGAGGTTGATGCTCGGTTGGCGTGGCGCTTTTACAGCTTCTTGAGGGCCAGCAAAGAGCTTATCTGTGTCCTCTTAACCTGGGGGCACCAGGTGAGCTGGTTCTTTACTCTGGGGGAGCGGTTCCCTCTGAGGCTTTAGTGGTACTATCGTCAGAGTTGGGGCCTTCAAATGCCCCATCAGAGATGGATTTTGCCTTTCGATTCAGACTGATGTGCCTGCGTGTACTGCTGAGGCAGGTATTGGTGGCTTTGGAGGATTTCAGTCTTTATTCGCCTCTGGATACTCAGTCTTCTGATTCTGATGGCGAACAGCACTAGACGAATGGAGGGATGTAGATCCTACTCTTGATTGTTTTTTGTTTGTGTATCTAATCCCAGTTCTGAGCTCTTGAGGAATCAGGTCTCTGACAGGCTGGCCCTGTTAGTGTTTTCTATCCTTTTTGGCGTTCACCTGCGGGTGCTGCCTACTTTCCTTTGATCCGGTTAGGATGTGTTTCTTTTTTTTCCCAGAGCTCGAGACTGTTGTAGACTTTTCCTTTTAGGAAACTCTTTTCTTCTCTGGGATTTTGATACTAGTGATTTTATGGTAGCGATGGTTGTTGCTTCTGGCGGAAGTCACACAACAAAATAATGTTCAGAGACAATGTTTAAGTCTTAGAGCTTATTTGTCTGCTGTTTGTTTGTTTAGTCTAGTCCTGCTAGGGTTTAGAACTTTGAGTTAGCCCTTGAACAGTTTGTTTGTACCCTGGTCAGCAGGCTGGTCCTGGTTGGGTACTAGTTCACTCTGTTCTTTTGAGATCAGACATTTTGTATCCTCAACAACAGGCTGGTCCTGTTTGGGTACTAAGTTTGCTTACCTCTTGTTACAAGGTTATTTTTCTTGTTTCTACAAGTTATAGGCCCTTTTATCCTAGATATCAGGCTGGTCCTAAGTTATTTCATCTAGGCGGCCAATGTTGGTCATACTCGATACTAAGTGTTTTGTCCCTGCATAGCTTCCATGGTTTGCTGGGATTACGAATTCTGCTATGGCAGTATATTTGTAGTTCCTGAGGTCCTTGGACAGTAGCTAGAGTCCTCCCTTCCGGGGGAAGATCAGATGACGGCATGGAGATCTCCAGTACTTGGTGTAGGGGGCAAATATTCCCCCCTATTGGTACTCCTTGTGGATTAAATTGTCCGATTTTCAGATCTCTTTCGCCAGTGTTTCTCTCCTCTTTTTTGAAGATTGCTATGCTTTTCGCTTCCCCTTTCCTTTTGGGGTAGGACTTTTGGTCATCTGGTTGCGGAGACTAGGTTTTTAGGGACTGTTTCAGTCCTTACAGTATCCCCTTTTTTGTTCCTATATACTTGGGTATCTGGGGGATTGTTATGCAGTCTCTCTTGCCGTCAGGAGTTTTAGGATGCTCGTTCATTTGTTAATTCCTTGAGCTTTAGGTTTTCTGAGGGTTGATCCAGACTGGATCTTTAGAGACTGTCATATTCTCTCAATCATGGAGTCCTGATCTCTTTTGGGCCCTTCCTTTGTCTTCGGACTTTGTGGGTGTTATCTTAGAGGCCTTTTGGGGCTGAGTGGACAGCCACTGGGATACCTCATGAGAGATCAGAGTTCAAGACCCCTTGGGGGTATGGTATGCATCAACTTTGGTGCAAATTTCATTTCCAGTTAACTTTGTGGTTGTTCTGATGAGCTGCCATTTTCAGTCTTTTCTTTCAGCCGTCTCCCCGTGGTGCTTGTTAGCTGTCCTTCTATCATGGCTGATAAAACCGTAACCGATGCTATTATCCCTAAAGAGCCTGAGAGGATGGAAGAGGCTGCTGCACAGTCAACCTCAACAGAAAAGTCTGAAGAAGTTGATGTGGATGCTGAAGCCAAACAACTACTTGGTGCAGGACACAGGCATCTGGTTATGAAAGACATCCGTGCTGCTGTAAATGCATTCCAAGAGGCAAGCGGCCTTCTAGCAAAGAAACATGGGGAGACAGCTGATGAGTGTGCGGAAGCATTTTTTGCTTATGGAATTAGTCTTCTTGAATTAGCGAGAATGGAGAATGGTGTACTTGGTAATGCCCTAGAAGGAATGCCAGAAGAGGAGGAAGAGGGTGAGAAGGAAGATCCCAATATTCCAAGTGCAGATAATCTTGATGAGAAAGAAAGGGAGCAGTTGAGAGAGCAGGTTTACGATGCAATGGCTGAAGATGAAGCAAAACCAACCAATGGACATGCTGAAGCTGAAAGCAAACCAAAGGAAGATGTTGACATGGAGACAAAGGAAAGCAATGGTGATGTACCAGAAAGTGAGGAAAAGAAAGATGCAGAAATGGAGGAAGATAAACCTGAAGATTCAAAGACTGAAAGCAATAAACCGGAGTTGTCAAAGACCAAAAACCAACCTGAGTCATCAAAAGATGAAAGCAAACCTGAGGCATCAAAGGATGTAAGCCAACTTGAAGAATCAAAAGATGAAAGCAAACCTGAAGCAACTAAGACAGAAAGCAAACCTGAGGCATCAAAGGACGAAAGCAAACCTGAAGAATCAAAGAATGACAGCAAACCTGAGGTAGCTAAGGCTGAAAGCATTAAACCTGAAGACTCAAAGACTGAAAGCAAACCTGAGTCAACTAAGACTGACGGCAATAAACCTGAAGAATCTGCAGAAGCAGGTAAGCCAGTGAAGACAAAGACTGATGAAAAAGCTGACAAACTTGAGAGTGAAAAGCAGGAAACAGAAGCAGTAGAGCAAGGTGAAGAAAAAACTAAAGAGGTGGATGCAAAAGTAGTTGTGGATTCTTCTGAGGCAAAGGAAGAAAATTCAGTCAAAGAATCTGAAACCAAGGATGGTGACTCTGAAGCTGCTTCAAAAGACCTAGAGCCTAGTAAAAGTGAGAAGCAAGCTGAGGAAAAGACAAATGAAGACCAAGAACAGATGGATGCTGAAGAAGAGGAGGGCTCTGAAGAAGAGGCTGAAGGATCTGAAGAAAAAGAAAATGAAGAGGATGATGTTGGAAATCTGCAGCTTGCTTGGGAAATGTTGGACTTATCAAAAGTAATTTTTCAAAGACAGAAGACCAAAGAAGCTCAGTTAAAAGCTGCTCAGGCACACCTAAAACTAGGTGAAGTCAGCGTTGAGTCAGAAAACTATTCCCAAGCAGTGGACGATTTCCTTGCATGTCTAAACATCCAGAAAGAACACTTGGAAGAACATGACAGACTTCTTGCAGAGACCCATTACCAGCTTGGTTTGGCCTACCAATACAGTAGCAAGCATGAAGAGGCAATTTCTCACTTTAACCAGTCTGTGGAGGTGATCGAAAAGAGGATGGCTGTACTAACAGAGCAGAAAAATAAAGCTGGGGAAGAACCTACTGCAGACATCCAAAAGGAAATGGATGAACTGAAAGGCTTGCTCCCTGATATTAAGGAGAAAATTGAAGATTCAAAAGAAGCACAGAAAACTGCAAAGACAACAGAAATAGCACTTAAAGAAACTCTGGCTGGATCATCTGGATTTTCACAAGAAAATGGAAGCACTTCTTCTGCTATCTCTGTGGAAAAGGAGAACACTGTACCTGCAACCAACTGTGTATCAGATATTTCCCATCTGGTCAGGAAAAAGAGGAAACCAGAAGAGGAGAGTCCCCTAAAAGACAGCGAAGCTAAGAAACCAAAACCAGAACTGGTTGAAAATGGAGCAGGCAGTGGAGATGCTGTAGTACCTACTAATGAAGAAGCAGAGAAAGCTGAAGAGGCAGATAAGCAGACGCCCATGGAGACTGGAGCTGTGGAGAGTACTGCGTGATGAATGGACAGAATATTTTTGTATATAAGTTTTTCCACTTTGGTTCAGAACGTCTTTTGTAAAGTTAATAAAGGTTAATTAAAGCTGTAAAAAAAAAAAAAAAAAAAAAAAAAAAAAAACTTTGTGGTTGTTCTGCAAGGTTTTTGGTCTTGATCCTGCACCTGGTTTTGGGGTCCAGTTTTTTAACCTAGTCCTTGTCTTTGACTTGGCATTTTGGTTACTCTGTTTTCAAGATTTTAAAAGTCTTGGATCTATTCGACGTTCGGTAGCAGGTTTGTTTTCCCGGTCCTGGGGAAATCTCCTTGTTCCTACTGGGGCGGTTCTTTTTCTCTCTTCTTGAGAAATGGAGGAAGTTTTTCCTGGGAATTTCTTTACTGGAATGTTCCAGGGTTTCTTCGTTTTCCGTCTATTTGAAAGCATCTGGTCTACTGCGCTTATCCAGTTGACTCCTCCTGAGGTAGTTTTCCTCATCTGACTCTAGGAGTTCAGTTTGTCGAGGGTTTCTCTTGTCTGCAGTTTACCCTCCCTTCGGGTTTCTGAGGGGTAATGAGGATGGGTATCCTGGATCCCGAGTTAGTCTCTCTGGGTGTTGGTGCCTCCTTCCTGCTTCTTTTCCTTAGGAACTCATGGTTTGACGTTTAGTCTGACTGCCTATCTGATGGAAGCCTGCGGCTTTCGTTTGTGGCGTAAACGGATGTTACTAGTCCGTTCCTGTTCTGCTCCCGGGGTTTTTTCCTGATCTATGGGTGTTCAGTTTCTCTGTGCTAGTTAGCTGTCTATGGTAAGGTAGTCTTGTTCTACCTTTTGTCCTTCTGGGACTTCGGTTCCGATTAAGACTTTACATTGTTTCCTTTTGCTCTCCTCTATCGGTAGAGTATTTTCTACAGGACTTTGTCCTCTTGCAGCCTGGTAGTTGCTCTTTGTCGAGTTATGCTAGGGGCTTCTCTCTCTGAGTTTGTCCTTAAATCTTCAGGGATGTTTCTGGAGGTTCTTTCAGACCTTCTTATCTGATTCTTCCCTTCTTTTAATTAGGGAGACTGTGGTGTGGGAGTTTGTTTGTGGTTTCCCTTGCCATTGTTCATGGAGAGGTTTTTATTTGTGTGCTTCTAATGAGTGAGACTTTTGTCTCCTCAGAGGCTTTTGGGCTCAATGGAGTCCAGAATTTAGAGTGATCTCTAACTAGGATCCTTATGGTTCTAATTGATGGGCAGTTACCTTGTACTCTTTCCATATTTTTGTTCTTTCTGCTTCTGTTGAAGTAGTTTTTTTATCGGGAATCCGGGTTGTTTCAGGCTGTGGTGCCATCAGAATTGTCCACCTTTTTGTTTCCACCGATTTGCATTCAGTGTCCTCTATAAGCTTGGGTATTGATTTCCCAAAAGTAATGAATGCAGCTGTGGACTCTCCCCATTTTAAGAAGAAAAACTTAAATTATGCTTACCTGATAATTTTCTTTTCGGGAAGAGTCCACAGCTCCCCACCCATTTTTTTCTGTGGGCGGTCTTAATTTCTTTTTTATTCATTCTTCTGACACCTTTTTTAACCCTGATATTTCTCCTACTGTTCCTTGTTCCCTTGGCAGAATGGGTGGGGGATGAGGGAAGTGGGGGAGGTATTTAAGCCTTTGGCTGGGGTGTCTTTGCCTCCTCCTGGTGGCCAGGTTCTGTATTTCCCAAAAGTAATGAATGCAGCTGTGGACTCTCCTCGTACAGAAGAAAAGAAAATTATCAGGTAAGCATAATTTAAGTTTTAATATATCTAAAATGTATTATATAAAAAGAATAAGAACAAAAATATGAGACTGAAAATACAAATTTACATTTAAAAACAATTTCTATTTTAATCTTTTTTTGTTACAAAACAGAAATAAAAATTTAGATAGTAAAATTACACCTTTTTATTTAAAATAAAAAAGTGCTAAACTAAAATAACCATCAAAGGAAACTAGATTTGCCTTTTCTCTTTATGACCTAGTGAAGGGAAGGTTTAAATCTAACAATTGTGATGAGAGATGAAAAGGACACAGTATCTTTGGAACAAAAAGAGGTTGGGTAATTGTTTACAAGGAATTGCCAGCTGGATAGAGTTGAAAACACTCAGCTTATCTGTTCCCTAGATTTCATTATCACACAGTATAGTGTTTGAAAGTAAGACCTATGCAAAGAAATGCCTTTTATTTCTGAACAACAATAACTATGAGGTATAAACTGCAGCAACTTGTGAGTTTTGGCCTAATTCTCTAATGTGAGGTAAATCAACCCCCCTACAAAGGATGAGAAATTGACATTGCCTATCACAGTTTCCAGAGCTAAGAGACAATGGAGTGAAATAATTAATATTGACAGCTGGGAGAGCTACATTTAATTGGTTCTTTATGTCTAAGCGAGACCAAACAGAATGCAGATTTTGCAACATATTTTCTTTTTTTTGTATAACAATTTGTGATACAAAGAAAAGTGATGAGTATACTAAAAAAAAATGTCTAAAATATGCTAATTACAAAAAATGTTAGTGTGTTTTTAAGTTTTCATGCATGAAAATCACTGTAACTGTTTGCAGGTAAGGGACATTACTTTATGTGAAATAAAAAAGGTCATAGTTTTGTTTCAGTTTCTACAGAAAGGTCAGAAAAGAGATAAGAGGTTTTGTAATCCTTATAAGTTCAACATGTCTTTATGGAGCTATAAATATGTATTAAAGAGAAATTCTACAGTAATTGTTTAGGGCATTATGGTATTAACCCCTTCGTGACTAGAGCACTTTTCCATTTGTTGACCGTCTGGGACCAAGGTTATTTTTGCATTTCTGCAGTGTTTGTGTTTAGCTATAATTTTCCTTTTACTCATTTACTGTACCTACACATATAATATACCGTTTTTCTAATGGACTAAATGGACTTTCTAAAAGATACTATTATTTTCATCATATCTTATAATTTACTATAAAAATATATATAAAATATGATGAAAAAATGGAAAAAATACACTTTTTCTAACTTTGACCCCCAAAATCTGTTACACATCTACAACCACCAAAAAAACTCCTATGCTAAATAGTTTCTAAATTTTGTCCTGAATTTAGAAACACCCAATGTTTACTTGTTCTTTGTTTTTTTTTTTGCAAGTTATAGGGCTATAAATACAAGTAGCACTTTGATATTTCCAAACCATTTTTTTTCTTCAAAATTAGCGATAGTTGCATTGGAACACTGATATCTGTCAGGAATCCCTGAATATCTCTTGACATGTATATTTTTTTTTTTAGTAGACAACCCAAAGTATTGATCTTGGCCCATTTTGGTATATATTTAATGCCACCATTTCACCGCCAAATGCGATCAAATAAAAAAAAAAGTTCACTTTTTCACAAACTTTAGGTTTCTCACTGAAATTATTTACAAACAGCTTGTGCAATTATGGCATACATGGTTGTAAATGCTTCTCTGGGATCCCCTTTGTTTAGAAATAGCAGACATATATGGCTCTGGTATTGCTTTATGGTAATTGGAAGGCCGCTAAATGCCGCTGTGCACCACACGTGTATTATGCCCAGCTGTGAAGGAATTAATTAGAGAGCTTGTAGCAAGTGTGTAGGGTTAATTTTAGCTTTAGTGCAGTAGACACCCCCAAGTATTGATCTAGGCGCATTTTGGTATATTTCATGCTACCATTTCACCGCCAAATGCGATCAAATAAAAAAAATTATTCACTTTTTCCCAAACTTTTTTTTTTTAGTAGACAACACTAAAATTATTTACAAACAGCTTGTGCAATTATGGCACAAATGGTTGTAAATGCTTCTCTGGGATCCCCTTTGTTCAGAAATAGCAGACAAATATGGCCTTGGGGTTGCTATTTGGCAATTAGAAGGGGCTAAATGCTGCTGTGCACCACTGCCCAGTAGTGCCTGTAGGGAGCTTGTAGGTAGGGTTGCCACCTCAGCCATGTTTTCCTGGACACTTATGAGTTACACATGCTGCAGGGTGTGCAGGGAGGAACATGTATTGTGCTTCTGATCAGCACTATTCATATTCCTCCCTGCAGCATGTGTAACTTATAAGTGTTCTGTATTTTAAGGGACAGGTGGCAACCCTACTTGTAGGGTTAATTTTTGCTTTATTGTAGAGATCAGTCTCCTACCTGACACATCCCACAACCTGATCCCTCCCAAACAGCTCTATTCCCTCCCCACCCCACAATTGTCCCTGCCATCTTGAGTAGTGGCAGAAAGTCTGCCAGTACTAAAATAAAAGGATTTTTTTTTTTTAAATGTTTTAAAAATAATAATAATTATGTAGCTCTGATAGACCCCCTGAGACTGCCAGTCACTGGCCATGTATTTAGTATGTGGTTTAAAGGCACATTATGCTGTAACTTTTTCTCACTTTAATGCATTCCCAGTCACCTCTTGGAGTGTATTGAATGGACATGAAATCCAAATGTATCTTTCATGAATCAAATAGAGCATGCAATTTTAACCAAATTTCTAATTTACTTCTGTTCTCAAATTTTCTTCATTCTTGTGGTGTCTTTTTTTGAAAAGCCGGGATGTAAGCTCAAGAGTGTGCATATGTCTGGACCACTTTATAGTAGCAGTTTTGAAAGAATGTTATCCATTTGAAAGAGCACTAGATTGCAGCACTATTTCCTGCTATGTAGTGCTCCAGATGCCTACCTGGGTGTCTCTTCAACAAAGAATACCATGGGAACAAAGCAATTTTTATAATAGAAATACATGGGAACTTTTAAAAGATTGTATGATCTGTCTGAATAACAAAAGAGTTTGTGGGTTTCATATCCCTTTACAAATAGATATAAACAATAGGCAGATAGAGTGAGATGAGAGAGAAAGAGAGGCCAACTCATTTTAACATGGGTTCCTGCAACTGCCTTGAATACAATGAACTCTTATCAGCCTCCTACATTATTACATTTTAAAGTGAATGTCAAGTTACTAATAGTGCCCCACGGCATTGGATAGACTTTTAAAACTTAACAAGGGTTTAATTCATGAAATCTTTTATATGTCTATATTTTGCAGAATTTTTACCTATTTACCGCTGCGACGATAAGTCCAGCTCTCCCGTTCACCATTTTGTCAAATTGATTGACAGATGACGATTCGTAAAAGAACCAATCCTTGTTTCCCCCCGGGCCATGACGTTTACACAAAGGGGCTGAACGCCCCAGGGGGGAAACAAGGATTAGTTATTTTACAAATTGTCATCTGTCAATCAATTTGACAATATGGCGGGCGGGAGAGTTGGGCTTATCATCGTAGAGATAGGTAGAAATTCTGAAAAATATAAACATAAAAGATTTCATGAATTAAACCCTTGTTACGTTTTAAAAGTCTATCCAATGCCGTGGGGAACTATTAGTAACTTGACATTCACTTTAACTATATAGTTTCAGCAATCAACTGTTATGCAACAGTATAAGAAAGTAGATCATTTTATTACACAAGAATGTATGTTTAAAGGGACATGCAACCTAAAATTGTTCTTTCATGATTCAGATAGAGCATATAAATCAGAAGATATACCTTTATTATCAGATTTGCTTCATTCAATTGGTATCCTTTGTTGAAGGAGCAACTGAACACATGGGGTGAGCCAATGACAAAAGGCATATCACTAATCAGCAGTTAGCTCTCAGCAATGCATTGCTGCTCCTAAGCGTACCTAGGTATGCTTTTCAACAAAGGCTACCAAAAAAATGAAGCAAATGAGATAATAGAAATTGAAACATTGTTTAAAATTGTATACTCTATCTGAATTATGAAAGAAAAAATGTGGCGTTAGCTATCCATTTAAGTCAGTAATTTAGCAAATACATCAGATAGACTAATACTTCCAATTTCTAGAGTTTTATGATCAGAAGAACAGGGATTAGAAATATTTGTTTTACTGGAGTTTTTTTATATAGTTAGTAAATCTATCTTGTGGGACAGTAATGTTACAGGTCACTGTGCTACTGAAAGAGTTAAATAGAACTGCCTCACATTCAGTACAGAGACTGCAATGGCTCTCTAGTCCATATGCCAAGTGTTAAAGGGATAGTAAAGTCCAAATTAAAATGTCATTTTAAACAACGTTCTAATTTACTTTTATCATCAAATTTGCTTTGTTCTCTTTGTTATTCTTAGTTGAAAGCTAAACTTAGGTAGGCTCATATGCTAATTTCTAAGCCATTGAAGGCCACCTCTTATCTGAGGCATAAATGTGCAGCCACCAATCAGTAGCTTCTGAGTATACCTAGGTATACTTTTCAACTAAGGATACAAAAAAAGAACAAAACAAATTAGATAATAGAGATAAACTGAAAAGTTATTTAAAATTGTATACTCTTTTTGAATCATTAAAGAAAAAAAACGGGTTTCATGTCCCTTTAAGGAGAAACCAATCTTTCAGTGCACTGTCCCTTTAATTAATGATAACTGCATTAAACACCTTGTAATTTCAACATTTGCTGCAGTCTTCCAATAGATTAACATGTGAGCAGAGTCTAAATATTATAAAATTAGATTAACACCTTGTTTGCTGCAGATGTATTTCAATGGTCAAACTCCACCCACAATTTTTCTTATTTGGATGAGCTATTCTTGACTTGAGTCTGGAGAAGACAGGATTTGCCACTGTTGCCATGTAAAATTTCAGTTGTTCGTTATCTTTTCTTTTGAAATCAAACAGCAAAAAATTGAGAGATGTGTTACAGTTAGACATATAAATAAACACAGTAGGGAGCTCAGCACTCAGCTTTCAGCCCTTATAACTCTGGTGTGCACGTTGCTAACCCTCCAACACTGTTTAAAATACAATTGCAACAGCAGCACCTCATTTAAAATGGTGTTACATGCACATAGATCAGAGCCCTTAATCATGCTTGGTGTAACCCAAAGCATTGCTATGTATGTGCATGTAAAACATTGCTATCTATGTGCATGTAACACCTCAATAAAAGGACCTTTGACCCATTTTAAATGAAGTGGTGCTGTTGCAATTGTATTTTATACAGCGTTAGACATATAAAGTCTGACATGTGCTCTTTCAGTTTTCAGGACTGGAAAATCCACAATTTTGAGACTTAAGGGACACTCAAGTCAAAATTAAACTTTCGTGATTCAGATAGAGCATGCAATTTTAAACAACTTTCCAATTAACTTCCATTAACAAAATGTGCACATTATTTTTATATTTACACTTTTGAGTCACCAGCCACTACTTCACAGAATATACGTATACTGTATGCATTTGTATTTGGCTGTTGGCTGTCCCCTGATATAGGGGTCGTGGAAATAGACATAACTTTGAAATTTGTCAGCAACAAATCTACAACTCATTTGAAGTTTAGATTAAGTGCTATTACATTGTCTTTTTATCATGTCTGATGATTATGCAAATCTACTGTATTTACTGGTCCTTTAAAGG
The DNA here is from genome assembly GCF_027579735.1 of Bombina bombina. NCBI lineage: Eukaryota > Metazoa > Chordata > Amphibia > Anura > Bombinatoridae > Bombina > Bombina bombina. The sequence continues at coordinate 360,181,099 of NC_069505.1, read as the reverse complement.
GACAGCCTACTCCAGAATATTTATTATTTAAAAAGATAGATAAACCCTTTACAACCTGTTAATTGCAATTCTTCTTTTGGCAAATTATTGTGTTATATATAAATAGCCTCCAGTGTTCATATCTAATGCTTTCAAGCAGCTTAGCAAAATAAGCTAAGCAAAAAGAAAATAACCATATGTTGCCTATATAGTTCCAGAAGTTTTCATTAGGGTTAATATACTTAAAATTAAAATGTTTTTGTTGCTTTTTTCAAAGCAATCTTAAAGCAAAGTAGTATAAACCTGTAAATATTTCTTTCTTTGACAGCCTGTTTGGGTTTCTGTGTATACTGAACAGTGTGATTGTAAATTATCTATAATTTCTCAGGTCAACTCTAAGAAAATCCCCTTCCCCCATTTCCTGTCAGTTCAGTTGTGTGCAGCATAATACTAACATCAAGGGGACATTTTAGTGCAAACACATTACATTCATTTGAGCATGTAATTTTAGCACTAGCATGTCCCTTTAAAGTGACTGTAAACTTTAACAAATTAAAGCCCAGTATCAAATAATAATCGTAAAAACAGGGGCACATGAATTCATTAAAGTTTGCAAAGACGCTTATTTTTTAAAATACTTACCTTTGCGTTATGGTAAACATAACGCCGATCCTCCACCCACATCTCCCGCTTTCTTTAGCATATCGATGATGAATCCGGCTTCCTCCAATCATTGTGCGCCCCCTTTGGCGTCCAGCTTGTGGGGCACGCAACAATTGGAGGAAGCCGGATTCATCATTAATATGCTAATGAAGGCAGGAGATGCGGGCGGAGGATCTGCGTCATGTTTACCATAAAGCAAAGGTAAGTATTTTAAAAAATAAGCGTCTTTGTAAACTTTAATTAAAGGGGCAGTAAACCTAGCAAATAATGTTATATAATTCTGCACATAGTGCAGAATTATATAACATTAGCTTAGCGCCAGCTTTCTAAAGCAAAGGATTAGAGAGATGTTTTATAACAAAAATTGAATTTTACAGAATGCTGCTCCTGGCTCTACTGAGCGGGTCTGTTTTTTTATCCAAAGCGCATCGCGGGCATGCTGTTTAGTCACAGCGTGCCCGACCGCACTATTAAACTCAATGTTGCTTGCTCCCATTCTGGTCTGGTAGCGGGAGCGAGCTACATTGAGTTTAATAGCGTGATCGTGCCGGCTGTAACTAGACAGCGTGCCCGCGATGCGCTTAGTAGTAAAAAACAGACCTGCTCAGTAGAGCCAGGAGCGGCGTTCTGTAAATTTCAATTTTTGTTGTAAAATATCTCTCTAATCCTTTGCTTTAGAAAGCTGGCGCTAAGCTAATGTTATATAATTCTGCACTATACTGGTTGCCTCTTTTATAGCCCATCCACTCAAGGGTTAAAAATATGGTTCCTTTCCACAAGTCCCTTCATTTATCTTCTTTCTTCCTTGTTTTAATCTTCTAATAATGTAAAGCAAACTGTGCTACATCCCATCAAAAAAGCACAATTTTCAATGCCTTTTTCTTGCTGCCCGCAGTACCCCCTACCTTTACTGGCTATGCTACCTTGTGAGCACCCAGTAAACACAAAAAGGCTTTGAAAGGCAATGTGTGTTTCAAAACATTGACCAAAAGGATTAGGTCACAATACTGGTCAGCAAATTGACCAGAAAAGCTGCTGAGGGATACCAAGCTGTTCTGGGCAGTATAAGCTGCAATTATGGTGCAGTTAAGGAGTGGCAACTAGCCCGGTATGTTGTCACCCATGAAGAACCACAGACGCTTATAAAATGTATAAAGCTGGGTCCAAATGGTGGTAGGAGTGCCAAGTCTCCACTGTAGAGGATTGGGTAAGAGACTGTAGACCTCGTACCAATGAGGAAGCAGCCAGATTGGCGGATGAGTATTTTGACACTTATCAGTGCATCAAGCCACCCCCAGGAGGGTCAAAAATGTCAAACCTGGGCTAAACCCCAAGGAGTCCTCCTGCCCCAGACTGTAACACGGGCTCCTTCAGTGCGGACCCCACAAGCACAGGCCACAAGTTATTGAAACCCAGGAATATGTTGCTTCCTCTGCCAACAGCCGGGGGCAACTCTGCAGCAACTGCACCCAGCAATGGCATCGCACCAACCCTCCAACTACACTGCCAGTGCAAGTCACACAACAGACTCATGCGGTAGAGCAAACCCCACACTATTGCCATGGAGTGACTGAGATCAAACATGGACCCTGCCATAGTCCTGTGTGCTAACGTTGGCCTGCCAGATGCTCGAGTGGATGTCTATGATATAAGCACTATCCACACCACCCCATGGGACAACCGTGATCATTATCCCCAGATTGTGTTTATAAATGGGCACCAAGCCCAGGGACTCAGGAGCCACTCTCACATTAATACAGCTTTACGTGGGTGTTATAGGGGATCTGTCTGCTGAAGTATGACTTGGGTAACCTGATATCCTCCTTCATTCCAGAGTGAAGAGGTTGCTCAGTGACTCTCCTCAAGCCAGACAGGATCCAAAACTTTTATACTCCATTGGATCCATTTCCGAATGGTGGATATGTTAATCCTTTTAATTCATCAGGATCTTATAAAACAAATGCTATATAGGACGGCTATTCCATAGAAGCCGAGTAAAACTTACATTTTCGAACATTCACTTCAGTTCAGACACATAGAGGCCCATTTATCAAGTTCTGTATGGAGCTTGTGGGCCCGTGTTCTAAAGACCGCTGCTCCATAACCCTGTCTGCCTGCTCTGAGCAGGCGGACAGGAATCGCCACAATTCAACCCGATCGAGTACGATCAGGTTGATTGACACCCCCTGCTGGCGGCCGATTGGCCAGTCTGCAGGGGGTGGCATTGCACTGGTGCAATGCTGAATACGGAGAGCATATTGCTCTCCGTATTCAGCGAGGTCTTGCGGACCTGATCCGCACTGTCGGATCAGGTCCGCAAGACCTTTGATAAATAGGCCTCTAAGAGTCCAGTAGCATTAACAGATGTTACTAAAAGCAGAACAAACTCAATGAGTTTTGCAACTGAGAGGCATGCTACTTTATTATTAAGGCACCAAGACCAAGTTTTCTCCCCCCCAAAGATGCACAGCTACTATACATGGAACAGAATGGTATAGATATTGTTGATTGTGTCAGGAGACGGAGAGATGATGATCAAAATACTTGCCCCCTGGCTTCAACTGAAGTAGTAACACAAACTCCAAAGTTTGACTTATTGACATCTAAATTTTCTCCATTATTAGGATGTGAAGCTAGCACACCAGGATGACTTATTTGTTTTGTGGCCCTTTCATGAACATTTTCTAATTCTGCAATGTCCCTTTTTAAAATTGGTCCCTAGAACTGCTCTCCATACTTAAGGAGAGGTCTTATCAGGGATTTACATAGCAACAGAATTATGCTTTCCTCCCTTGCATCTCTGCCTCTTTTAATACATGCTAGATACTGCTGCCTTGCATTGTGCACTAATCTTTATCTTGCTATCTACACTTCTACGCCTAAATCTTATGCCTTTTCTGTTTTGCTAAGTCTAGTCCTATTTAAATAAAAGGTAGTCTGCATATTTTTAATTCCAAAATGTAGAACCTTACATTTGCCAAAATTGTATCTCATTTGCCATTTACCAGCCCATTCCTCCAATTTTTGTAAATACCCTTGCAAAGCAATTAAATAGTGCATTATTAAATAGTGCATTGACCTAATCACCTTACACAACTTTGTATCATCTGCAAAAAATATGTTGCTATTTAATCATTCCTCCACGTCATGCTGCTGCAAAAACAATTTTTGGCTCCTAGATTTTTGAGCTGGCTCCTAGATTTTGGACAGATTTGTTAAGCGCTGCACAAAAAAAACCTTAAAAAAAATAAATCTGCTGATTGGAAGACAAATGTTAAATAATTAACCATTGCATATCGGAAAAAAAGCTTTTATGTATATATCACATGAAAGAATAAAAAGAGTATAAAAATGTTATAGTTTTTATTATAACTAAAAAATGTCCATACTTTTAAACTAGTTACATTCAAATCTCACATTAGCAGTTATGATTTTTGTTTCTTTTTTTTTTGGAGGAAATCAGATACAAATTTGCCTTTAATGAATACTAGTAATTACTAAAATATAGTATAGGCAACATAACATTTTAAACATGAAATAAATAATCAGTTCAATATTTGGGAACATTGACAGAGTAAACTGTTCAAAAAGACAAATGGCCTAAATAAAACATAATATTCCACCATCTCACAGATTTACCATAAACCCTTCTCACACGGATAGCTTCTCATATAACTATAACCATGAACCTGGCTAACCCCCATCCAATTTAGTCAGATTTTTGTGATAATTCCCTTTACCTTTGTACTGCATATTTGGCGTGCGGATTCTGAGGTTTTGTATACCTCAGAATGCGGAAGAAGGCGGCCCTGCATGCTGGTTGGTTATTTTTGGAGCCAAATTAATACTTGTGAAACAGCAAAACACTAAAATTTGGAAGTGCACAGATTTCAGTGTGTTGCTGTGTCACAAGTATAAATTTGCCTTCGAAAATAGCTGACAAGCACGAAGAGTCGCCTTCTTCCGCATTCCGAGGTATCGGAAAACGCCAAATGCATATGTCTACTGCATACCAAGTAGTATAATCAGGATTTTTATTTTTATTTATTTATAGATGACAAATATATTAAACATGACAACAAATAGTTAAATACACCTAGACCAAATAAGTTCAGAAATTGACTTTAGGAACAAGCAAATTATGTTTAGTGCCATAAGGAGTGTATTAATGTATGCTGAGTTGTTCTTATACAGATAGGGGTAATGCAATGAAAACCTAAGATATAACTGCTGATGATATTGAAGCCTTGCCTCTATAGGCTTTCTATTCAGATTTATGTTAAAAGCCATTAAACCTCCCAGCACCACTTGTATTATGATCAGAGTCTGGTTTATGATAAACACAGGAAGTGGTCTGTCTGTTCGACCACTAACCATTACCATCTGTTTGTGCTGGCTCCCAGTAAACACAAGGACATGGGTTTCCTTAAAAAAACCCAGGTCATTCTTTTTTAATGCTTAACCCCTTCTTTGTTAGGTTTTACATCCAGTGACAGACAGACAAAGGCTTCAGGGGTCTGACATCCACAGAAGAATAAGCCAATAAAAAAACTTACTGTAAATGGACAGTGAACACCTTGAGATTTTTATATAAAAGGTTTAGTTATGCATAGTAAAACAACTTTGTATTATGCCTACATTATTTTATTGTGTGGCTCTTCTATTTCTGAGAGCTGGAAATGCACCACGCAGACCCTGCTACATATGTTTCCCTAATTGGCTATAACAAATGAGAACTGCAAAACAATGCTTTTTTTACTAACATTATGAGCATGGCTGGCCTTGTCAGCTCTGGACTTCAAGTGAGACAAGTAGTGAGTGGATTTGGCTATTGAAAAACAATTACAGCAAGCAAGATGTTTTAATTTGTTTTAAAGATATTTATACTTGGCTGAAATGTTATTCTATAACAATACAACAGAAATAGCTTGTAATAACAAGGTGTTCACTGGCCCTTTAAAGTTACTAATTCAGACTCAATAACAAGCTCTGGGAAAGTATTGTTTATCAAAAAAGAAAGCAAAAAATATTTTTTTTTTTGTAACCAATTACTTATAGCAAAGGCTGGGCTTTACAAAATGTCCACAAAGAAAACATTTTTTTGTACCTTAACTTAATATGATATCAACAACTAATAATAATTAAATAATAAATTAATGCTATAATTAATTACTGCTAATAATATATATATATATATATATATATATATAGTGAATCCAGCAACATCACTGTTTCTTCCAATGCAAAAATCCTTTATTGAGGTAACTTCAGGATCAAAAATAAATAGCAAACAGCTAGTTTTGGCAACTTTGAAGTTAAATGTTGGATATTAAAATGTGTGTTAAAAATATTTAGGAAATTACATTTGTACAAAGTTATTTACTCAACACTTAATAGCTAACAAGCCAGAATGGAAACAAGAATAATACCACTTATCCTTAAAGTGATACTGAACCCAATTTTTTTTTCTTTCATGATTCGGATAGAGCATGCATTTTTAAGACACTTTCCAATTTATTTCTATTATCAATTTTTCTTCATTATCTTTATTGGAAAAGCAGGAATGTAAAGCTTAGGAGCCGGCCCATCTTTGGTTCAGCATCAGTGTAGCACTTGATGATTGGTGGATAAATGTAGCCACCAATCAGCAAGCTCTTTCCAGGGTACTGAACAAAAAATGGGCCGGCTCCTATGTTTACATTCTTCCTTTTTCAAATAAAGATACCAAGAGAACGAAGAATAATTGATAATAGGAATAAATTAGAAAGTTGCTTAAAAGTTCCTGCTCTATCTGAATCATGAAAGAAAAATGTTTGGGCTAGCATCCCTTTAATAGATAATTCAACAGGTATTTATAATATAGCATGATGGCAGATGTTAGAGATACCTTATTCAAATATGACCAATATAAATGGTTATAAGAGTAATAATGAGATCTTTTTGAAGGATAATACCAATACAAATCTTTTAGCTATGTATGGATTTAGCACATATAGTTATTATAATAAGTCATGAAAACATAGTCACCAGATGAAACCAGGTAGTCTTAAAGAAGAATAAACTTCGACTGTGGGCAAAATTTATCAAAGTTAGAATAAGAAAAGTCTCACGTTTGTCATAAAAAACCCTCACAAATGATATCACAATATTTACGAAAGGTTATGCGCCAATAAAGTTGCAACTTTTCATAATTGTGAACAGACTCATGACCATTCTCAAGTCTTTAATATATGCAAATAAGTTGTCTGGAAATGCCTAATTCTTGTTTTAAATCTCTATTAGCATTTTAAAATGCCTGTATATGTTCGCAGTTCTCATATATTTATGAAAAGTGGCGCATGCAATATTCTAGAGCTGCAACAACTAATCGGCATAATCGCTAATAATCGATTATGAAAATAGTTGTCAACAAATCTCATAATCGATTAGTTGGTTTGCAATTAGTCTGTCTGTGCACAGAACTAGCTGCTTTACTCCAATGAGCTCCTGCACATGATATTGTGTTTTATGGTTATGCCCTTAGACTAAAAGACATCTATAGACGTTTTACTTTTCACTTTTTCAGAACAGTATAAGTTTCTTTTTAAGTTTACAACTACTCCTGTCTTATGTGCAACCCTTAAATAAAATAGGTGTCATTTAGATTGTTTATATTAAATCAGGTGATTTGGGTCTATGCTTTGCATGATATAGTGCCAAGCTTGTTATTTACACCATGCCCTAGATTGATGGCATTTGTTATATGAATTGATGTCATTATTACCTGTTTACACAATTTTAGTGGATCACTTGATATTGCTGATTATATGTACTCTATAGATAAATGTGTAAGGCTGTTTCATGTTACTGATATATAGTCTTTAGCCTTTTTGCCTTTTTTAAAAAAATATTTTTTAATTAATTGTAATATGTACCAAATTCAACCTCTGTAAGTATATATCTGTCACAATATTTTTATGTCAGAATGAAGTCCAGGCTTACTTTATTAAGAGGCCCCTTGCATTGGTGGAGTGCTAACAAAGATAAATAGCCCACCTTGGTAAAATTGGCAAAACCCTACTTATGCATCTCAGGCACCTCAACACCATCTGAGTGCCTCTTCTCTGCTGCAGGCAAAATAGCTGCAAAAGAGAGCCAGACTCAGTCAGGAGCATGTGGACATGTTGACATTTTTTACTTTCAATGCAAAATTTCTGAAAGAGTGAATAACAGAATGTTATAAACAGTGGCAGTCTACCTCTTACTAGTACTACCTCTCTTCAAAAAGTTTGTGGTTTTGTTTTGCTGAATTATAAAAATTTGTTCTGCTGCTTAAAAAATTGGACCAACAGTTGTGTTAATGTAAAGTTGTAAAGTTTTAGTTTGAAATTTATATTTATAACACTCAGTATGTGGATTTTACTTTAAATATAGGAAAAAATGATTTATTTATATTTTATCCGATTAGTCAATTAATGGAAAAAATAATCGGCCGATTAATTGGTTATGAAGATAATTGTTATTTGCAGCCCTACAATATTCACTGTTTTTAATCTCGACATTTTGTATGTTGCGAGGTTGTGAAAAATAAAGAGCGATATTGTTGTTTGTCTGGAGGGAAAATTGAAAAAGGGATTATCTATCTTTTTAAACAGTTTAAATTTTTAATTAGACTGTCCCTATAAAACACAATAATGTTAATATTTTTGCTCTCCATTAGTAATTAAAATGCCAATTTGTATGTTGTGAGGTTGTGAAGCGATATTGTTGTTTGTCTGGAGGGAAAATTTGTCTTTCATGATTCAGACAGAGCAGGCAATTATAAACAATTTTCTAATTTACTCCTATTATCAATTTTTCTTTGTTCTCTTGCTATCTTTATTTGAAAAAGAAGGCATCTAAGCTAAGGAGCGAGCCAATTTTTGTTTTAGAACCCTGGACAGCACTTGTGTATTGGTAAGTGCATTTAGCCTCCAATCAGCATGAACATTCCAGGTTGTGAACCAAAAATGGGCCGGCTTCTAAACTTACATTCTTGCTTTTCAAATAAAGAAAGCAAGAGAATGAAGAAAATTTGATAATAGGAGTAAATTAGAAAGTTGCTTAATATTGCATGCTCTATCTGAATCATGAAAAAAAAAAATTGGGTTCAGTGTCCCTTTAATACCACAGCACTTTTCCATTTTCTGATCATTTGGGACCAAGGCTATTTTTACATTTCTGCTCTTACTCATTTACTGTACTCACACATATTATATACCGTTTTTCTCACCATTAAATGGACTTTCTAAAGATACCAATATTTTCCTCATATCTTATAATTTACTATAAAAAAAATATAAAATATGAGGAAAAAATGGAAAAAAACACACTTTTTCTAATTTTGACCCCCAAAATCTGTTATACATCTACAACCACCAAAATACACTGATACTAAATAGTTTCTAAATTTTGTCCTGAGTTTAGAAATACCCAATGTTTACATCAGGGATAGGCAAAGTGTCTGTACACGGACACTCCTACCTCCCTGCCGCCACCCATTTTGCGGCAGGGAGGTAGGAGTAGGATAGATAAATGCTGGTCCTGACTCCTCTTTGACGCATGCAGTGCAATGTTTTGCGGGGTTGGGGCTGTGCCCGCGTGACACCGTTCAGTAGCAGGAAACTGAGTGAGAGGAAAGTAGCAAGCTGCCTGCAGTACAGCCTGTGTTAACCACCCATGAGTCGTGATCAGTGTTCCCTCTGAGGCCAGTTTTATGAGCGGCCCAGCAGTGAAACAGTTAATTAGAGCAATTAGCAAACACTACACAATGCAGACTGCAAGGTGTGGTTACCTAATTAACTGTTTCAATGCTGGGCAACTCACAAAAGTGGCCTTAGAGGGAACATTGGTTGTGACCTGTCCCAATTCCTTGATCTCTGCGGCAGCATGGTGCTGGTGTCTGTGAATAGAAAACCGCTGCCTGCTCTGACAAACCTTACCTAATCAGTAAATAACCAACCATGATGATCATGCGATTAATATCAAGGTTGGTGGGTTTGGTCAGGAGTGGCAGACTCTTAATACAACCAAAAAAATAAAAGGTAAACATTTTTAAAACATTTTATACCAGTATACCACAAGCAGTCTTTATATAAATGTTATTTTAAATTTGTTTGGGTTAATTAGGGAGCTTGTAGGGTTAATTTTAGCTTTAGTGTAGTGTAGTAGACAACCCAAAGTATTGATCTACGCCCATTTTGGTATATTTCATGCCACCATTTCGCCGCCAATTGTGATCAAATAAACAAAATTGTTCACTTTTTCACAAACTTTTTCACATACTTTAGATTTCTCACGGAAATTATTTACAAACAGCTTGTGCAATTATGGCACAAATGGTTGTAAATGCTTCTCTGGGATCCCCTTTGTTCAGAAATAGCAGACAAATATGGCTTTTGGGTTGCTTTTTGGTAATTAGAAGGCTGCTAAATGCCGCTGCGCACCACACGTGTATTATGCCCAGCAGTGAAGGGGTTAATTAGGGAGCTTGTAGGGAGCTTGCAGGGTTAATTTTAGCTTTAGTGTAGAGATCAGCCTCCCACCTGACACATCACACACCCTGATCCCTCCCAAACAGCTCTCTTTCCTCCTCTACCCCACAATTGTCCCCGCCATCTTAAGTACTGGCAGAAAGTCTGCCAGTACTAAAATAAAAGGTTTTTTTTTTTTTAAAACCCCCCACACATATTTTGCTGTGTAGGATCCCCAACAGCTCCCTAACCCTACCTGTGAAATAAAAAAAAACTAACATTAAACTATAAATTAAACTAACATTACTATTCTAATAAAATAAAAAATACTACCAATTAAAAAATCTAAATTACAAATTAAAAAAACCTAACACTACGAAAAAAATAAAAAATCTAAAATTACAAAAAATAATAAACACTAAATTACGAAAAATAAAACACACTAAGCTTACAAAAGACAATAAACAAAATTATCAAAAATAAAAAAAATTACACCTAATCTATAAAAATAAAAACACCCCCAAAATAAAAACACCCCCTAGCCTAAAATAAACTACCAATAGCCCTTAAAAGGGTCTGTTCAATAGCCCTTAAAAGGGCCTGTTCAAAACAGCCAATAGGATGAGAGCTACTGAAATCCTATTGGCTGTTCAAATCAGCCAATAGGATTTCAGTTGCTCTCATCCTATTGACTGTTTTGAACATCCTCTCATCCTACTGACTGTTTCAGAAGCTCTCATCCTATTGACTGATTTGAATTTGAAGAATCAAATCAGCCAATAGGAATGCAAGAGAAGCCATTTTGAAACGGCTACCTTGCATTCAGTTTCAGTGTACGGCGGTGACCGTATGAAGAGGATGCTCCGTGCAAGATGGGATTGGCTTCCAGGATGGCTGTGCTTCCCGCCGCCGGGATTAAGATAGAAGACGCCACCGGAATGGATAAAGATATTGCGGCCTGGATTAAGACTTCTCGCTGCCTTGATGGAAATGGATGTCCGGACTTCAGGAACCGTGAGTAGATATTCTGGGGTTAGTGTTTTTTTTTTTTTTTGGGTGGGTTTATTTTTTTAGATTAGGGCTTTGGGCTTTTGTAAAATAATTGGATGCCCTTTTAAGGGCAGTGAAAAAGAGCTGAATGCCCTATTAAGGCCAATGCCCATACAAATGCCCTTTAGGGGCAATAGGTAGCTTAGTTTTTTTTAGAGTTAGGTTTTTTATTTGGGGAGTTAGTTGGGTGGTGGGTTTTATTGTTGGGGGGATTTTGTATTTTATTTACAGGTAACAGAGCTGTTTAACTTAGGGCAATGCCCTACAAAAGGCCCTTTTAAGGGTTATTGGTAGTTTATTGTAGGCTAGGGGTGTTTTTATTTTGGGGGGCTTTTTTATTTTTATAAAGCTATTAGATTAGTTGTAACTAAACTGAACAAACAAAAAAAAGATTTCATGACCATTCTGTCCTATGACTTCAGAAGTTGTGTGTAAATACTTTTAGTGAATAGGTTAAAGTTTGTTAAAAAGTTAAAGGGACAGTAAAGTCATAATTAGACATTCATGAGTCAGACAGATCATACAGTTTTAAACAACTTTCCAATGTACTTGTATTCATTTCTATTATTATGCTTTGTTGAAGTGTTTATCTAGGAAAGCTCAGGAGCAGAAAAACACCTGGGTGCTAGCTGCTGATTGGTGGCTGCATCAATATATGCCTATTGTTATTGGCTCTCCCCATGTCAGCAACCAGTAGTGCGTTTCTGCTCCTTTAACAAATGATACTAAGAGAATGAAGCAAATTTGATAATAGAAGTAAACTGGAAAGATGTTTAAAATGGCATGTTCTACCTAAATCATGAAAGAAAAATTTTTGGTTTCATGTTCCTTTAAAAAATTTTTTTAACATTATCACATTTGGCATACAATTTACGGCCAACTGTTTGCATGAAAAATGGGCCTAGATGAATACATTGGGTTGTCTACTGTGTAAGAATAAATAAATAAATAAATATGGTTTTGTTGGTCAGTTTGGAGAATTGTGACAGTTATGCCACACCAAATGATCGGATTGGGATGATTGCAGTCCGCCACCTAGCTTAAGTTTCAGGCGGACCTGAAACTTCACGGAGAAAACAAGACTAATGGCACTACTATGGATAATACTTAGGATACTCTGTATAATAATTCAGATTATGTATCTTTTTACTAATAATTAGCAGAGTCAGGTGCTGTGTACTTTCTAGTTGCAAGAAAAAAGAGGAAAATTTCAACCCTAGGATTGAAAATATTGTACACTTGGGAAGCACTCTAACCTAAGAATTAGAGACTCAGGGTTGGAACAGGAATTCTGGGGAAAGGAGACGGTCTTAACCGTAACTAAATACAATTTAAAATGTAATTTCTCAATTAAATAATAGTCCACAAACAAACATAAATACTTGACTTAAAAACACAGATGAGGTAGGGGATATCAAGTGCAGCGTTGGTAGAGCGTGGAAAGTTACTGATGGGATTAATTTGTGAATTTGGGATAAAACCCCCCTGATCAGGGATTTATTCCCTTAGCAAGTAAATAGTATGCAGTGCTGTTAGATGTTGGTGTAAAGTGTTTAGTGCTAATGCACGTGAAATTAGGCTTCTTAATCTATATGGTACACCTAATGGTGTTTTATACTTATATTGTTGAAGTCTGCATAGGCACCGTTGTGGTATTAGATTAAGGCTTAGATTGTTGATACAATATTATATTGACATTCTTGCTATTATCTAGTCTCAATATGGGTTGTTATTTGTATCACTCATGCTTCTGTTACTAAACTAGATGAAAAAAGATACTTTTGTTCTCCTTTTAGGCTATAACTCTTTATATAAGTAATACCCGTTTGGGGCTCCTATTAACGTTCGTACCAGATTTGATGAATATCTATTGTAGACTTATGATGATGCTCTCAATTTTTCCCAAACTGGGTTATTTCCATTAATTTTAAATAAACTGGAAATGCTTTTCTCTTGTTAATTTATCAGCAGGTCGTTTCAACGTATTATAGAGAGATTCTTTTCTCTTAATATAAATAATTGTCCAGACTTAAACTGACAGTACAGTCAATACGTTAGACTAGAGAGGTACGATATATGGGATAATAATGTTTGGTGCGACTGAGCATGCTCTTTAGCTTGCTACTTTTAACATTTCACCTTGATAGTGTGTGTTGATTGCATTTAACATTTCTGTCTACTTTAGTGATAGATCCACATTTATTGAAGAACAGGGTGTTAATAAGTCACTATGTGGTTAGCAAACATAAACTTATCATCCTATTCAGTTTACTGTGGGTATTACACCTAAATAGTGTTAACTGTTTGCACTTAATATTCCAGTATACTTTGGTAATTAATTCACATTTGTTGAAGAACCGAATATTACTAAGTCACTATGTGGTTTAGTAAATATATGCTTATTATGTTGTCTCAAAATATATTGAAAAAGGTGTTCAACTTTTGCTAGTGAGTTATGCTCTGCTATATAAACATCACCTGTATTGGTACTAATACAAACGTTAAGAGCAGCCTATTTTCTGTGAGTACCTACAAACGACTTATGCAGGTGTATTGAATATTTCCCACTGATGAGTAGTTCCTGTAAATTTAATACCTTAAGCCTTAATCTAATACCACAACGATGCCTATGCAGACTTGAACAATATAAGTATAAAATGCCATTAGGTGTACCATATAGATTAAGAAGCCCAATTTCACGTGCATTCGCACTAAACACTTATACCAACATCTAACAGCACTGCATACTATTTACTTGCTAAGGGAATAAATCCCTGATCAGGGTTTTTTTTTTTTCAAAGGAGCTTTATTGAAAAATAAAAATATAAACATAAATGCATTGTTGCCATTGCAATAAAAGGTTACAACAAGTATTTTCAACAATACAATCCTCATCTCTCATCGCCAGGAACCTAAAAAGGGAAAATCAAAAGTCTAGTGTGGTCTGAATCCAACTCTCGGCGAGAGAGGGAGTACGATACTGCATAGCTCCACATTTTCACTTTTTCTTAAAGTCTCTTGCTGTGCGAGAACAGTTAAAACAGAAAAACTAAAACAGTGATGATAAACACAACAGAAGCTCCGAAGAGCAGATACATCAACCAATTCAGCCATCAATTATCAAACTATATTAACTTATAATTGTGACTCACTGCAGGTGGTTACATAGACTCATAATATACAGTTCTGGGATTGGACGTACTTCTATCTAGTCTATGAGGGTGGGGGAGGGGAGGAAGGACAGAAGCAGGAAAGGGAGGGGGGGGGAAGAAGGAGGAAGAAAAAAAAAAAAAAACCCATCTGAAAACCAACTCTGTCATGGTTCGGCTCTACACAGAGTCCCCTTTTTTCCAAAGATGGACCAGCATCTCATGGATGTCCAGTCTCCCCGTCCGGATGTAGTGAAATTTCTCTAGGCTCAACAGACTGTGTACTCCCAGTCTCCAGTCTGAAATCAGGAGCACCTGAGCCGATTTCCACCGTGCCGGTATAAGATTCTTAGCACTTGTCAGCATTAACATCAGCAGGGTTCTTTTAGTTTGGTCTTGAATACCAGTCGGGAAGTGAAACAGTAGCGTCTCCATAGTTTTTGGAACCTCTAGCTCCAGAACTGATTGTATATTGTCCCATACCTCAGTCCAAAACCCCTCCAACATGGGGCAGTCCCACCAGATATGTGTAATGGAACCCTCTCCCCCGCATCCCCTCCAACACCTATCTTATGTGTTAGGATATATTTTCTTTAGTCGAGATGGTGTAAGGTACCAGCGACTTATTAGCTTGTAGTGAGACTCCTGTATGCGCGCCGAAACTGAGACAGTTTTAGAGGCCCGGAAAATCCGATGCCACTCCAGCGTGTCTAGCTCTGTACCCAATTCTGTGTGCCACTGTCTGGTATATGTTGGAAGAACGTTTTCTCCTCTCGAGAGAAGGCCATAAACCTTTGAGGTTAAGTGCCTGGGGACAGCCTTCTGAGTGCACAACTTTTCAAAAACTGTGTAATGTCTAAGAAATAGCTGTTTATGCTTATGTGTCGTGATGTAATGGCCTATCTGTAAATACACAAACCATGGGATTCTAAAAGTAGGTTGGTCAGATAGTAGTTCCTTCCTAGTTTTCAGGCCCCCATTGATGACAAACTGTCCGATGTGATTATTAGCAAATTGAGTTTGAGCCAGTGGTATTACCGTCTGTATTGGGATCCCCGGATTACCGTACACTGGGGACAGCGGAGAGCACGCCGTGGATATGTGTGAGTCTGTCCTAACCATTTTGTCCCATTCCTCTAGCATAACACTAGTCAAAGGGTAAAGCGCTACAGTTGATGGTCTAAATTTTTTGTCAGTCCATGGGAGGGAGGCGAGATTCCCCACCCGAAAGATATTAGCATCAAGCTCAATCCAATCTTTTTGTGGGTTGCTATGACACCATTCAACCACCCTCTGCAAGAGGATAGCTCTTCTATAAAGAAGGAGATTTGGGAGCCCCAACCCGCCCTCCTCCCTGGGGAGATACATGGTCTTCTTATTCACCCTTGGCCTGATATCTTTCCAAATATAGTCTTCAATTAGTCTTTGCAGGGAGAGAAGAAAAGAATATGGGAGAGGGATTGGCATGGCCTGTAAGATATACAATACTCTGGGGAGAATATTCATTTTAACTACATTAATTCTTCCCAGCCATGAAATCAATTTGTGTTTCCATGCTGATAGGTCCATAGAGATGTCTGATTTGAGAGTTACGTAATTGACCTCAAACATTTCAGATACCCTGGCAGAAAGCCTGATGCCAAGATATTTCAGTGATGTGTTACAAAGAACAAAAGGGCTGTAAGTTTTGAGCCACAGCAAAGTGGCTGGAGCCAGATCAATGCTTAATAACTCTGAATTAGTATTCGTAAGGAGGAAATGGGACACTCTCCCATATTCACTAAACTCGCTCAGTAGAGCAGGGATTGAGGTTTCTATCTCAGTGAGCGTAAATAAGAGATCATCCGCATACATTGCGATTTTATATTCCCTCTTACCTACATGAATCCCTTGCACCAAGTGGTTTGCTCTAATACTGCACGCCAGAGTCTCTATGGAAATGGAAAACAGCAATGGGGACAAATGTCACCCCTGCCTAGTACCATTTGTGATCGTAAAAGGGGATGAGAGAATATTATTAACCTTAACCCTAGCATTAGGCGTCGAATATAGAGCAAAGACCATCCCCAGGAACCTCCTGCCAAAACCTATCTTCTCCATCGTGCTTCTAAGAAACAGCCAATTCACCCTATCAAACGCCTTTTCGGCGTCAGTCAAGGCTATCAGAGTGGAGTTATTTTTTGAATATTCTATTAGCTGAAGCACCTTTATGGTGTTGTCCCTCGCCTCCCTCCCCGGGACAAACCCTACGATCAGGGTTTTTTTATCCCAAATTCACAAATTAATCCCATCAGTAACTTTCCACGCTCTACTTGATATCCCCTACCTCATCTGTGTTTTTAAGTCAAGTATTTATGTTTGTTTGTGGATAGTGATGTCGCGAATAGTTCGCCGGCAAATAGTTCCCGGCGAACATAGCATGTTTGTGTTTGCCGCGGACGACGAACATATGCGATGTTCGGTCCGCCCCCTATTCCTCATCATTGAGTAAACTTTGACCCTGTACCTCACAGTCAGAAGACACATTACAGCCAATCAGCAGCAGACCCTCTCACCTCCTGGACAGCATCCATTTTAGATTCATTCGGAAGCTGCATTCTTAGTGAGAGGAGGGACAGTGTAGCTACTGCTGATTTAATAGGGAAATCGATAGCTAGGCTAGTGTATTCAATGTCCACTACAGTCCTGAAGGACTCATCTGATCTCTGCTGTAAGGACAGCACCCCAAAAAGCCCTTTTTAAGGCTAGAACATCAGTCTGCTTTTTTTTTTTTCCCTGTGTAATCTAATTGCAGTTGCCTGCCTGCCAGCGTGTGTGACAGGCTCACAGCGTATACTGTGCCCACTTGCCCAGTGCCACCACTCATATCTGTCTAGCTCTGTACCCAATTCAGTAGTGTACATTTAAAAAAAACAACACTTTTTTGACTGTGAAATAATAGCACAGCTGCCAGTACCCAAGATGGCCACCAATAAGGCAGATGGGGAGGGTTAGAGAGCTGTTTTGGGGGGGATCAGGGAGGTTGGGGGCTAAGGGGGGATGCTACACCACAGCATATGTAAATATGCTAAAAAATGTTTTATTTTTTTTAAAAAACCGTTTATTTTAGTACTGGCAGACTTTCTGCCAGTACTTAAGATGACGGGGACAATTGTGGGGTGGGGGAGGGAAGGGAGCTATTTGGGAGGGATCAGGGGGTCTGATGTGTCAGGTGGGAGGCTGATCTCTACACTAAAGCTAAAATTAACCCTGCAAGCTCCCTACAAACTACCTAATTAACTCCTTCACTGCTAGCCATAATACACGTGTGATGCACAGCAGCATTTAGCGGCCTTCTAATTACCAGAAAGCAACGCCAAAGTCATATATGTCTGCTATTTCTGAACAAAGGGGATCCCAGAGAAGCATTTACAACCATTTGTGCCATAATTGCACAAGCTGTTTGTAAATAATTTCAGTGAGAAACCTAAAATTGGGAAAAAATGTAATTTTTTTTTAAATTTGATCGCATTTGGCGGTGAAATGGTGGCATGAAATATACCAAAATGGGCCTAGATCAATACTTTGGGTTGTCTACTACACTACACTTAAGCTAAAATTAACTCTACAAGCTGCCTACATGCTCCCTTATTAACCCCTTCACTGCTGGGCATAAAACACGTGTGGTGCGCAGTGGCATTTAGCAGCCTTCTAATTACCAAAAAGCAACGCCAAAGCCATATAAGTCTGCTATAATGGCATGTCTGGCACACAGTGTTGGGGCAAGGGTCCATCTGACCACTGATACCTGGTCTGCAAAGCATGGTCACAGGGCAGGTATATCACCTACACTGCGCACTGTGAAGCGGGCGTAACCCTTACACTACCTGATCGATACAACATCATACCTGATGTTTTAAAGCACGTTATTCCAAACAATTTAGGAATGTTAGGTGATTTATGCCCTTTATGGATTAAAACCAGACTCTGCATCAACTATGTAATTTTCCATGGGAGTTTTGCCATGGATCCCCCTCCGGCATGCCACAGTCCAGGTGTTAGCCCCCTTGAAACAACTTTTCCATCACTATTGTGGCCAGAAAGAGTCCCTGTGGGTTTTAAAATTCGCCTGCCTATTGAAGTCTATGGCGGTTCGCCGATTTGCGAACATTTGCGGAAGTTTGCATTCACCTTTGGCGAACCCAAATTTTTATGTTCGCGACATCACTATTTGTGGACTATTATTTTATTGAGAATCCTAATAAAGGTTAAATTTTAAATTGTATTTAGTTACGGTTAAGACCGTCTCCTTTCCCCAGAAAGGAAATTCTTAGGTTAGAGTGGTTCCCAAGTGTACAATATTTTCAATCCTAGGGTTGAAATTTTCCTCTTTTTTCCTGAAACTTCACGGGTAGATTGCAGCACCCGATGCTTGTTAAATCTACCCCTATCCCTTTAAGTCCAGTTTGCTAAGGACAGTCTAGCCACTCCTCCAATCCAACCCTTCCAGCCTATCTGGCTCCTTCATCTATTCATCCAACTTTATTCATTTTCTTTCTTAACGTTTTTCTCTATGCAATGTAACTCCACCCCTTCTTTTCTATGACTCCACCACTCAGATTACTTCAGCCACCAGCAACCACATACTTGATGCTGTAAATGACATCAGGGGAATCCTATGATTGTCCCCAAAGGACCTCACCACAATAATGCATGAATAACGTCTAAGACGTTTACTAGATGCTGATAAAGATAGGATAAGTCACCTAATTTATCTTGCATTTACAAAAGCATGTATATAAGCATTTAAAATGATGTATCTCCACATTCAGTTTAATAAAATAGTTTAAATCTGTGTATCTGAATCCATTCTGTGTTATTCCAAGCACTGTTGGCAATGGTGTGGAGAATTCAAAAAGGGGGTAGGATATTTCCTGCTTAAATGGTTTAGGTTTAAACTATGAAATGTGTTCTATTTTTAAAATACAGTGTCTGAATCAATAGAATACATTTTGTAATTTTACTGTCTAATCTTTGGTAATACTTTTTTATTTTAAATTCTAGTGATCACTCTTGCTGATAAAGCATGATTATATTCATCCACATTTACCTTTGTAAATAGAAAAATCTATAAAGACTATAAAAATGCTATTCTTGTGGCTTATTCTCTACTATACACTCCCATTAATTATTCTGTCAGCTATGTTACTAAAAAGCAATAGGAAACTCTGCAGTAGGGAATATAAATAATTCTTCTGCAAACATATCAGTTATCCCAAAGCAAAAGTGAATATGGTACAGAAATGTATGATGGGAAGCAGCGGTGAGACAATGTAACGACAGACTGACACTATGTAACGACAGATATGTAACGACAGACTGACACTATGGCTGACAACCAATCCTATTGGCTTTTATTCTATACCAGGCTGAGAGGCCGCTGTGTGGCCAGACTTCCTAATTAGGTATCAGGTTAAGCCAGAGGAGAGAGATGTCAGGCAGTGTGCCAATAATGGTCACTCTCCCAAGGTCACATAAACCATTGACAACAGAAAGTTTTGCTTTATCCTTTTGCCTTTACACCCTGTTCCAAATTATTATGCCAATGATATCTTTCTCATTTACCTAAATAATTGATGTAAACAACAGTCAGCATAATTCTCATGTTATTGGACAAAGGTAATCAGTGGCGTCCCCCAGGGATCAGTACTGGGCCCTGTTCTTTTTAATATTTTTATAAATGACTTGGAGCAAGGATTAAATAGCGACATCTCTATTTTTGCAGATGATACTAAGTTAAGTAAGGTCATTAGGTCAGAGCAGGACAAACTCTCTTTACAAAGGGATTTGCTAAAATTAGAACTATGGGCAAGTGAATGGAAAATGAGATTTAATACGGAAAAGTAAAAATGCAAGGTTCTACATTTTGGAAGTAAAAATAAGCAGGCTACGTATTTTTTAAATGGGACAAGACTTAGCCAAACACAGGAGGAAAGGGATTTGGGAGTAGTAATAGATAACAAGCTAAAGATGGGTGCACAATGCAGGGCATCGGCTTCAAAGGCTAATAAGATACTAGCATGTATTAAAAGAGGCATTGATTCAAGGGAGGAAAGCATAATTCTGTCATTATATAAAGCCCTGGTAAGACCTCACCTTGAGTATGGAGTGCAGTTCTGGGGACCGATTGCTAAAAAAGATATTGCAGAACTAGAAAAAGTTCAGAGAAGGGCCACAAAGCTAATAAGGGGATTGGAGAAATTAACCTATGAGGAGAGGCTAGCCAAACTGGGTCTGTTTTCTTTAGAAAAAAGGCGCTTGAGAGGTGACATGATTACTTTATATAAATATATTCTTGGCCCATATACAGAGATGGCAGAAGCTCTGTTTATTCCAAGAAAATTGTTTCTGACAAGAGGTCATAATTTAAGGTTGGAGGAAAGGAGATTTAATCTCCTGCAACAGAAACGTTTTTTCACTGTAAGAGCAATACAATTGTGGAACTCATTACCAAAGGAGGTAGTGAATGCCAATACCATAGATACATTTAAAAATAGTCTGGATAAATTTCTGTATATAAACAAAATTCATGGATATGATTGCTAGTATTAAATGGGTCACATTTTAATGGGGTTATTTAAACTTAACTGGAGCTTTTTGAAAGTATTTTAGATTTGTATAGGTTGAACTCGATGGACTTCAGTCTTTTTTCAACCTTATCTACTATGTTACTATGTTACTTATCAAATATTAAGAGTACAATTCAAATTTTATTGAACAAACCTCCTAAAGATAACAGTATTTTTTTTCCAAAATAAAAAACGTACAATGCACTGTTACAAATTATTACACACGGTAAGTTTCAAAACACTTTATAGGTTGTAAAGAACTGAAAATTGTCATTTGTTGTGTTTGCAGCATATTTACTGAAATTAAAAGCTATTTTAATCAAATTTTGAACAACATTTTAACTTTTTAAACATTTTAACAGGTCACGTTACATTTTAACATAGGACCCCTTATTTGATAGCAGCTTCACAAGTCTTGCATCCATTGAACTTGTGAGTTTTTGGACAGTTTCTGCTTTAATTTGTTTGCAAGATGTCAGAATAGCCTCCCAGAGCTGCTGTTTGGATGTAAACTGCCTCCCACCCTCATAGATCTTTTGCTTGAGGATGCTCCAAAGGTTCTCAATAGGATTGAGGTCAGGGGAGGATGGAGGCCACACCATGACTTTCTCTCCTTTTATCCCCATAGCAGCCATTAATGCAGAAGAGGTATTCTTTGCAGCATGAGATGGTGCATTGTCATGCATGAAGATGATTTTATTACAGAAAGCATAGTTCTTCCTTCTGTACCAGGGAAGGAAGTAGTCAGTCAGGAACTCCACATACTTTGCAGAGGTCATCTTTACACCTTCGGGGACCCTAAAGGGGCCGACCAGCTCTCTTCCCATGATTCCAGCCCAAAACATGACTCCACCACCGCCTTTCTGACGTTGCAGCCTTGTTGGAACAGGGTAGGGTTGCACGGCACTCATCAGTGAACAGGACTGTTTGAAAATTAGTCTTCATGTATTTTTCTGACCAATGCAGCCGCTTCTGCTTATGAACATTGGTTAGTGCTGGCCGAATGGAAGGTTTATGCACAGTTTCAAGACTCTGGAGGACTCTACACCTTGATGTCCGTGGGACTCCAGAGGCACCAGCAGCTTCAAATATCTGTTTGCTGCTGTGTAATGGTATTTTAGCAGCTGCTCTCTTGATCCGATGCATGGATCTGGTAGAAATCTTCCTCGCTGTGCCTTTATCTGCATGAACCCGTCTGTACTCTGAATCAGCCACAAATATCTTAATAGTGCGATGATCACGCTTAAGTTTTCATGAAATATCTAATGTTTTCATACCTCGTCCAAGGCATTTAACTATTTCACTCTTTTCGGCAGCAGAGGGATCCTTTTTCTTCCCCATACTGCTTGAAAATGGGGCTCTGCTTAATAATATGGAACACCCTCCTTTAGTAGTTTTTCCTTTAATTTGGCTCACCTGGCAATCTAATTATCACAGGTGTTTTCAGTGATCAAAAGAGCCCTGAGACACAATGCCATCCATTAGTTAAACTGAAAAAATAAATATTTAATCTTTGTGACACTGAAATAGAATTTGCATAATAATTTGGAACAGGGTGTAGTATTTTAAAACTTTTTTTCCATTTGAAAAAAATATATTTTCACAATACCTTTTAAACAGTCTGTTTCATTATTGTAATAAAAAGCACTATGCAGTGGCTTATACTTAAAAGGACATGAATCCCAAAATTTTTCTTTCATGATTCAGATAGAGACTACAATTTTAAACAACTTTCTAATTACTTCTATTAACTAATTTGTTTAATTCTCTTGGTATCATTTGTTGAAGTAGCACCAATCCACTAATGGTTTCTAACTGAACTCATGGGTGAGCCAATCACAATCGATATATATGCAGCTACCAATCAACAGCTAGAACCTAGGTTCTCTGCTGCTCCTGAGCTTTCCTAGATATAGTGGCGTCACTAGGGTTGGTGTCACCCGGCGCGGTAAGTTATGGTGTCACCCCCCCCCCCCAGAAATCAGACACACACAAAAACACAGGCACACACACATACAAACACTCAGACACACTTAAAAACATACTCAGATGCACACACAAACACTCGGAAACACACTCAGACACACACACAAAAACACACACACAAAAACACTGAGACACACACACACACAAAAACACGGAGACACACACACACACACAAAAACTCAGACATACACATACAAATTATGTAAACTACACTGCATTAATTATAAAGCTCATGCCTAGAACTGCTCCCTGGCTCAACAGAGCATCAAATAAAAAATAAACAGAGCACTCTAAAATAAATCACTGAAGAAAAGGTTTAGGCGCGCAAACTATGAAAATTCTTCTCTCTGACTCTGTTCCAAGTCTGTCAGTGCACAGCCCCGGGCCGCGTGCCTACCGCTTCTTATGGCCAATCACCTCTGCACTCTGCCCACCCCCAGACCCCCGCCCGCACTCCTACCTGTTCAGTGTGCACTTAGTGTACCGTAACCGTAAAAGTCTGGTGGGCATCATACGTGGCTCCTTCACTTTATAAACAGTGTCAAACAGTCATGCAGTCAGGTGCCAGGCATCCCCTCACGATTTCCCAGTTCCCGTTTAGAGAGACAGCACAGCAGTGAGTGACTCCACTGCTCCACATGTCACTGAGCAGTGAGCACAGATAGGCAGGCAGGTTTAGGCTAGCAGCGCAACTTTGCAAGCCCCATGGCATGCCCACAACATTCATAGAGAAATTGGGCAGGGGAGAAGCAAAGTACAAACAAGCAAAAGCAGCCGGGAAAACTATTTGTTGAAATTGCAGCACTGGCTCAAGGGGCAAAAAAATTGTGTGTCTACAAATTCCCCAGTCCCACCAATGTTCACAAATGCCAGCAGCCCCTCTAATAAAAAAAATCTATGCATCTCAACATTGTATTTCTTTGAATTTCAATAAAATTAAAAAAAAAAAAAAAAAATATATTATTTTTTTTTTGGTGTCACCCCCTGGAGGCATCTAAACTTACATTCTTGCATTTCAAATAAATATACCAAGAGAATGAAGAAAATTTGATAATAGGAGTAAATTATAAAGTTGCTTAAAATTTCATGCTCTATCTGAATCACGAAAGAAAAAAATTGTGTTTTATGTTTATTTATTGATTTGTACCTAAGGATCAGTTTAATATCCCTTTACTATTATCAATATGTCCATTGCTTTATTTCTTAACACAGCATTCATGAAATTGTTTTCTGACTGAATACCAGCACCACAAGTAACAGATACTGAGGCACATTACTAAAACTTTTTGTGGTATTTACATATTTTAGACAAAATGGGAAAAATAAATTCCCTATTATTCATGTTTGTTGATGAATTAGGGTGTCATGTGCAGGCGGGGAGTTGCTAAATTGCTATGAGCTCTTGTGTCAGGGATTTTATATATTATACAGTATTTTGTTAGATATTACAGTTTTCTGTTTAACTATATAGTAACATAGTAACATAGTAGATGAGGTTGAAAAAAGACAGAAGTCCATCAAGTTCAACCTATACAAATCTAAAATACTTACAAAAAGCTCCAGTTAAGCTTAAATAATCACAATAAGGGGGGGCGGAGCCAGCATCCGTAGCAGCAGGACGTGTTCTTTCAGAGCTCTCGTCTCTAGATTATGTGAATAGCTATACTAATCTTGACTAGAGGCCTTATACTATGCTCATTCCTTTGATTGTGTTCTAGTGCCCAAGGACTCTGTCTTTTGAAACTAAAATGGGACATAAGACACTGCAATAACGCTAAGAATTTGCTGGCCTAATTGTCGACATGAGATAACCCGCCATCTTTGGGGCCTTTTGTGTAATATAGCCACTGTTGGCGGTTTTACTCACTCTCATACCGCACATAGACTCAGCCATAAGACATACTATGGAGCAGCATATTTTGACCGCACTAAGTAAGCTGGTACACTCCCTGAACACCCATCATATGTCACTCATTGCGGAGTTAAGAGGGGCTATACGCCATAATGCTGACCCACACCTTGCTAAGGGGACTGAGGAAACCTCCAGACCCAGCGCTTCACTTAAACCGCAATCGAGAGGAGACATGCCACTGGACCCAGAGGAAACGAGTCTCGTGGATACCCAGAGCTCTGACTCCTGTACCGCAGACCCAATAGATCATAGTGTGCAGCGCAACATTCTACAACCCAAGGACTCTGCAGCTGATTATGCACAGCACCACGGGGGACAGATTCATAATCGCTCACAGGCACTTTACTTTACAACATGCCTCAGGAGCAGTGAGGTGCACTGTCTGCCTCTGATTCTAAACCTTACGAAGCTTACTGGTTGTTGTGACGGAGCAGCTATGCCTAACATTACAACGCTACCGGAACAGACCTTGCAGAGTGATCCCATACCCTGTGGCAATCGCAATGGTTTGAATCTACTTTCCAAGCTGTGGGACTTCGAGATCCTGATTTACATGGAGCTGACTGGACAGTTGGAGAGCCCTTTTGATCCTGGGGGCTAATCTGGCCTCTGCTCTCCCTGCTCGCCTACGTGGCGGTCATAAGAGGCACCTAGCACAGGGGTGCCTGGAGGGTTTCTCATGTGCTAGAGTAATCTATAACGAACTATGACAGTCAGAATTGATCTAAATCTGTTTATGCACACTGTTACTGCAGGGCTAAAAATTTGCGCTACATACATGATTAATATCAATAAGAGCCAATCTATACGTTAGCAGGAAAAACGCAGCACTGTTGTTAGATTAGCTTTCTGGGTAGCTGTTCTACAGTTATTTATTGAGTACTAACATTCTCTTCTTCGTTTAGCACTTTATTATTATAAACAACATTGCTGCCTTCTATACAGTTCAAGTCTTATTCAGGACTGATGACAATTCTGTTAACTGCACTGGCTAGTATAATTCTGTCCCCCTATGTTATTGGTTCTCCCTGTTTTATTGAATACCTTCTGTCAGGACTCTTATTGTGTGTTATATGCTAAAGTTCTGTTTAACCACATTCCTACTGAGTTTAATCTGGGAGTCCCCAATCTCTACCTATTGCAGTCCTGAAAGCTGTTATTGATTGCAGAAAATACACATTTTTCCCAGGTTGTTAGTTTAGTGCTCATATGCTAACATACCCCCAACTATCTTGAACGCCTACATAATATTAGTAATTTCAACAGACCTCATACCCTAGCTTGTTGCTCATCTCTCTCAAATTATACTAGTGTTGTGGGGCATAGAAACATCAGTGTCACTATGGTAGTACATAGGGGAACCACTATTGACCGTCAAGCCTTCTACTTATTCCTTTCATAACATGTCCACATATTTTCGGCTTTTGCTCGCTGCATCCCCTCCCCCATAGTTAAGAAGTTATCCCACACTATTAGAGGCCACTAGGATCACACATGACCTAGTAATTGTACTAATATATATTTGTTTGTCATAGGTATTTTGTAATGACTCCCGTGTCCAGTGTCTATATGCATATACTGTTTTATTTTTATATTATTAGCAGGGACTTAGTTTTACTTGCTAACAGTGTGCACGTCTTTTGCTGGTTTATGTGAGATATAATTTCTGAGCTCAGCCTTTGCCCAATACTAGTTCATTTTCTATATAATTCTGGTTATTGTTATCAATAGTCTACAGATTAAGATGCCTCATAGGGCCCCGAATTGCATTTAGGCATATCCATTTCCTACTTTGGAAGCAGGTAATCTAAAAAGGACACCCCAAGTTGATATCATTGCTTACATTTAAATGCATTTCAATAGGGCTCCTATTCAATAACATAAGCTTGCTCCAGATAGATAACCTTTTCTTGGTATATCACTGACATCTGTCAAGGTTATACTTTCTAATCATTCTAAATTGGAAAGTTCACTTTAGACACCCTAATTGTGAGTCAGGATGTTGCAGTGTACATGGATAATGTATGTTTACTTAGAAGGGTTCGGTATACTAATCTAGGCTTGTTCTGCTGGTTGCGGCCGGACCAGTGGAATTGGCATTATACGTAAATAATACAGAAGGGACTCCTCTCCTCCCTTTCCTGCCGGTACTTGTTGCCTGCGGGTCATACCCCTACTCCCTTTTCCCTTGTCGCCGGTAGATGGCATCTCCCCAGGAGAGGAGCTCCTCTAGAAGCCCTTTATATCTCGTTTTAAACTATGTTTCATATTATATACCTTATATCTCATGTTACATACATCCTGATACTCTGCTATGAGAATACTTGTTCCAGAATGTAATCTGACCCGTATTATACACAAAAACCCAGGATACTTGAGCAGGTTTCTACGTAAGCGTATGTATAGAGTTCAGCTATAATGATGACAGTCTGGAAAGTTTGTAAACTGTAATAGAATCTATAGCTCCGTCCCCCGCCCTCATAGCTATAATCCACTCCTATATTAGGTGGATAAATAAGCGGTATTAACCTGCTACAAACATCACTTTGTCATAAGTTGCTCTTTGTCTTTTGTTTATCATGAAAATGAGGCTTTTTGCCTCCTGTTCACGTGTATCTAATAGGAGCAACTTGTTATGATTCCCTATAATTTGTCAATCCTTCAAAAACAAATACACCTCTATTATAATTAATGTATCACCCTATAGGAAGTATAATTTACCAGGGTTGTTTAAATTTTATCATTTTATTATGTATTTACATAGGAAACAAAACAAAATAGAAAAGAGGGAACGCCAGAACGTGATTATTTTATATTATACTAGAGACTTTAGGAATGTACAAGCCTGTGATGTATAATGTATTTACTCTTTGTATAATGTTTATTGTGCTTTAATTTTGTACTCCTGGTATCCCTCAATAAAAAACTTTGATTCTCAAAAAAAATAATCACAATAAAAGGTGACCCATTTAATACGAGCAATCATATCCATGAATTTTGTTTATAGACAGAAATGTATCCAAATATTTTTTAAATGTATCTAGGATATTGGCATTCACTACCTCCTTTGGTAGTGAGTTCCATTAATATATATATATATATATATATATATATATATATATATATCACTAGTACATGCTGTAACATTGCACAAAAGCACAACATTTTCTGGTTTTAAATGTTCACTTAAAGGGATATGAAACCCAAAAATGTTCTTTTGTGATTCAGACAGAGCATACAATATTAAAAACGTTTCCAATTTAATTCTATTATCAAATCTGCTTTTTCCCATAATATTCTTTGTTGTAGAGATGCTAAGGTCTGGGGCACTACATGATAGAAAATAGTGCTGCCATCTAGTGCTATTGCATATGAATAACACTTACTGAAGGAGAAAACAGCAAAGCCAACTATTAGAATTTTTTTTAATGTCTTTTTTTGCGTCTTTTTTGTCAATAGGTATTAAATAACTAAATAATTGTGTAGTACCTTTTATGTTTCAGAGCTTCTTTTAGTAATAACCAGAATAATATTATCAATCATTTCATCTTATTTCATTTAAAGATTCATGGAGATAATTTTATATATAAGATAACTCATTTTTATCTGTACAACTCAATTGAAAAACAAACTGAAATCTTTTAGGTGGAGGGAAGAAAACAAAAAAAAACTAAAATAATGTGGTTGCATAAGTGTGCACACCCTCTTATAACTGGGGATGTAGCTGTGTTCAGAATTAAGCAATCACATTCAAAATCATGTTAAATAGGAGTCAGCATACACCTGCCATCATTTAAAGTGCCACTGATTAACCCCAAATAAAGTTCAGCTGCTCTAGTAGGTCTTTCCTGAAATTTTCTTCCACAGCAAAAGCCATGGTCCACAGAGAGCTTCCAAAGCATCAGAGGGATCTCATTGTTTAAAGGTATCAGTCAGGAGAAGGGTATAAAAGAATTATTAGATATACCATGGAACACAGTGAAGACAGTCATCATCAAGTGGAGAAAATATGGAACAACAGTGACATTACCAAGAACTGGATGTCCCTCCAAAATTGATGAAAAGACGAGAAGAAAACTGGTCTGGAAGGCTACCAAAAGGCCTACAGCAACATTAAAGGAGCTGCAGGAATATCTGGCAAGTACTGGCTGTGTGGTACATGTGACAACAATCTCACATATTCTTCATATGTCTGGGCTATGGGGTAGAGTGGCAAGACGGAAGCCTTTTCTTACAAAGAAAAACATCCAAGCCAGGCTACATTTTGCAAAAACACATCTGAAGTCTCCCAAAAGTATGTGGGAAAAGGTGTTATGGTCTGATGAAACCAAGGTTGAACTTTTTGGCCATAATTCCAAAAGATATGTTTGGCGCAAAAACAACACTGCACATCATCAAAAGAACACCATACCCACAGTGAAGCATGGTGGTGGCAGCACCATGCTTTGGGGCTGTTTTTCTTCAGCTGGAAGAACTGGTGCCTTAGTTAAGCTAGAGGGAATTATGAACAGTTCCAAATACCAGTCAAAATTGGCACAAAACCTTCAGGCTTCTGCTAGAAAGCTGAACATGAAGAGAAACTTCATCTTTCAGCATGACAACGACCCAAAGCATACATCCAAATCAACAAAGGAATGGCTTCACCAGAAGAAGATTAAAGTTTTGGAATGGCCCAGCCAGAGCCCAGACCTGAATCTGATTGAAAATCTGTGGGGTGATCTGAAGAGGGCTGTGAACAGGAGATGCCCTCGCAATCTGACAGATTTTGAGTGTTTTTGCAAAGAAGAGCGGGCAAATCTTGCCAAGTCAAAATGTGCCATGCTGATAGACTCATACCCAAAAAGACTGAGTGCTGTAATAAAATCAAAAGGTGCTTCAACAAAGTATTAGTTTAAGGGTGTGCACACTTTGCAACCATATTATTTTATTTTTATATTTTTTCTTCCCTCTACCTAAAACATTTCAGTTTGTTTTTCAATTGAGTTGTACAGTTTATAGGTCACATTAAAGGTGTAAACATTTTTGAAATGATTTATCTTTGTCTCATTTTTTTACATCACAGAAACCTGACATTTTAACAGGGGTGTGTAGACTTTATACCGTATACTGTATATATCATATAATTATATATATATATATATATATATATATATATATATATATATATATATATATATAAAAATAAAATCTATCTATCTATCTATCTATCTATCTATCTATCTATATATATATATATATATATATATATATATATATATATATTCCCATGGAGGAGTATTACCATTCCCATGAGTTTTTACTCACCAACTTTGGAGGAGGACAACTTTAAGAACCTGCTAGGGACAAACAGGACATGCTCTGGTCTAAAGCATAACTTTTATTGAATCCAAATAAAGGAAGTATAAAAACATGGGCAAGTTAGCTGCTTTAGTGACTTCCTCCATGTTTTTATGCTTCCTATCAAAGTTAATAGAAATAGGTGCGCTAGAACAGCCTAAATCGTATTAATATGAACGTCTTCATAAAATAAGTAATACAAGATAATATTTAATACACATTTAATAAAATATATATATAACCACCGGTGGTCTAAAACATTCCTATATCCATAAAAAATCCCATAAAACACAGAAATTATGAACAATAAAGTGCCGTTTCAGAAGTCCCAAATATAGAGTCAATTCAGGCTCGCCGGAAACAGAAGTTATGAAGCAGGGGTCTAAAGACCGCTGCTCCATAACCTGTCCGCCTGCTCTGAGGCGGCGGACAGAAATCAACCCGATTGAATACAATCGGGTTGAATGAGACCCCCTGCTAGCGGCCAAATCTGCAGGGGGTGGCATTGCACCAGCAGTTCACCAGAACTGCTGGTGCAATGATAAATGCAGAGAGTGTATGTTGTCGGCATTTATCGATGTGCAGCGGTCGTGGACATGATCTTCAATATTGGATCATGTCCACTCGCAACATCATAAATAGGCCCCAATCTCTTGTTTCCTGTATATTCAATTAGGTGGTATGCAAAAATAATCCTTACAGCAACTTTAGGGAAATACTAGACGTCCCACGGATTGCAAATAAACACCTAAGCTTTGTTTCTTGTCGTATGACCCGGTATACCTTACCACTTGTTGTTATTTCGCTGTGGTTACACTCATGCGCTGGTATCCATAGGTCTTTGACGCTGTTAGCCCTCCGGTGTTTCTTCCTCAGGGTCACGCTTCTGCTTCTTCAGTACCGGTCACGTGAGTCTCTTTTCCTCCAATCAGGTGTGATGTTTAGCGTGCAAATTTCAAAACATTTATCCAGAATAGATCCGATGTATTTGTGATGCTTGCAGAGAGCTCTGTTTCTCCTGGGAAAACAGATCTTTTGACAGACTTGCATTTCAGGCAATTAGTGTTGGCTATTAAATAATTCCACATTGCGTTAGCACAATCACCTAGATTACGAGTTTTGCGGTACAGATATACCGCTGAAAAATTGCCAACACTCCATTCCACACTCAAAAAATTACGTTTGAGTGTGGGATTTTCCATAGCGCCATATTACAGGTTGTTCGGCCCAGCTAAAATGCCTGCGTTACAGCCTATACTGACACGATCCATTCCGCAATCTGAGACCAGTAGTTATGGATTTTGAAACTCATAACTAAAATGTTACAAAGTACACTATCACCCATAAACTACCTATTAACCCCTAAACTGCCACCCTCCTGCATCGCAAATAATATATTAAACCTATTAACCACTAATCTGCCACCCACCCACATCGCGACTAGTAAATAAACCTATTAACCCCTAATCTGCTGCCCACCCACATCACTGACACTAAAATAAACCTATTAACCCCTAAACCGCCGCCCCCCCCCACATCACAACTAATAAACTAAACCTATTAACCCCTAAACCACCGGCGCCCCACATTGCAAAACACTAAATTAAACTATTAGCCCCTAAACCTAACACCCCCCCCAACTTAAAATTAAAAGTTACAATATAACTATCTTAAAATAAATAAAAACTTACCTGTGAAATAAAAAAAAAACTAAGCTTAAACTATAAATTAACTTAACATAACTATTCTAATAAAATAAAAAAAAAACTACCATTTAAAAAACGTAAATTACATGATTAAAAAATACCCAACACTACAACAAAAATAAAAAACCTAAATTACAAATTTGAAAAAACCTAATACTACGAAAAAAATTTAAAAAATCTGACATTACAAAAAACAATAAACACTAAAATTATGAAAAATAAAAAAACTCTAAAATTACAAAAAATAATAAATGAAATTATAAAAGAAAACAATAACACCTAATCTAATAGCCCTATAAAAATAAAAAAGCCCCCCCCCAAAAAAAAACACCCCTAACCTACAATAAACTACCAATAGCCCTTAAAAGGGCCTTTTGTAGGGCATTGCCCTTAGTTAAACAGCTCTTTTACATTAAAATATTACAAAGTCCCCCCTAAAGGTAAACCCCCCACCTAACTAGCCCCCCAAAATAAAAAACCTAATCTACCGATTGCCCCTAAAGGGGCATTTGTATGGGCATTGCCCTTAAAAGGTCATTTAGCTCTTTTACAGTGCCCATCCCTAATCTAAAGAAAAAACCCACCCCAAAAAAATTAAAAAAACCCTAACACTAACCCCATAAAATCTACTCATGGTTCCTGAAGTCCGGACATCCATCTTCATCCAGGCGGCGAAAAGTCTTCATCAAGGTGGGGCCATCTTCATCCATCACACGCCATCTTCTTTCTTCATCCCGGTGGCAGGGAGCTGTGGAGGTGCAGAGCCTCTTTGCCGGCGGCGCGGACATCCAGCGTGAAGGATCCTCTTCATACGGTCACCGTCGTACGCTGAAGCTTGAATGCAAGGTAATCATTTAAAAATTGAGTTCCTTGCATTCCTTTTGGCTGACATTTTCAAATCAGCCAATAGGATGAGAGCTACTGAAATCCTATTAGCTGATCCTTTATTTGGGTGTTGGTGATGTCCGGGGGTTGCAATTTAGGGGTTAATAGTTTTATTATATTAGTAGAGATGTGCGGGGCCGGTTGTTTAGGGGTTAATAGGTTTATTTATGTGTTAGCGATGTCAGGGGCGGCGGTTTAGGGGTTAATCACTTTATTTAGCATTGGCAATGTTGGGGAGTGGCGGATTAGGGTTTATTAACTTTATTTAGTGTCGGCGATGTCTGGGGTGGTGGATTAGGGGTATTAAGACTAGGGTTTTATGTTAGGGTGTTAGGTTTAAATGTAACTTTCTTTTCCCCATAGACATCAATGGGGTTGCTTTACGGCGATTTGTCATTCCGCGATCGCAGGTGTTAGTTTTTTTTCGAACACTCTCTTCCCATTGATGTCTATGGGGGAAAGCGTGCACCAGCACGCAAACTTAGCTCTTGGCTTTTGTGCGTATGGAGCTTAACGCACCATAACGCACAGCACAAGGAGATTTCTCAGTAACTCGTAATGGCAGTGCTATGGAAAGTGTGGTACCTCTCATTTTATTGCGTTATTTATGCACCCGGTATAGAGCAAAACTTGAAATTTAGGCGAATGTTATTTATATGAAACACATGAGCTAACACCCTCTAGCTGTGAAAAACTGTCAACAGCATTCAGATAAGAGGCGGCCTTCAAGGGCTTAGAAATTAGCATATGAGCCTACCTAGGTTTAGCTTTCAACTAAGAATACTAAGAGAACAAAGCAAATTGTATGCTAAGTTTTTAAACAAAACGGCTGCTTTCTAAACTTTGATGAATGAAAGTGCCCCTGTTTTTAATAGTATTTTTAAAAACCGGGCTTTCATTCATCAAAGTTTACCTTCACTTTAAAGCTACACATGTGGGAAAATACTTTTGAGATTGCATCATATTTTCTTATTTTTACTCCAAAATACAGGAAACAGCCATGAAATCTGTATGATACTTAGAAACTGAGATGTCTCATGTCTGTATTGTTCTCTCAACCTATTTTTGTATCCAATTCTCCAACTCCTATGTATCCTTTTCCTTCTGCAATAATAGTCACTATTTGTATAGACCAGCAGGAAATTAATATAATTAGTTTGCAAGATATATTTGGCAAACAATGCCTCAAAAATTCAACAAATGAATTAGAAAGTGATAAAAAAACACTGAAAATTAAAAAGACCTTAAATACTGTAATTAGAAAAGTCAAATTTGCAGTCAAATTAGCCGAGAACTTTATGGGCCCACACCAACTAATTTCATGCATGATAATATTCTGCGTAAACAAAGGAAACTGAATTTTTATAGTGAGACTAGACTTAATGAATAAAATAGAAATGCCTGTAAATTCTATCAAGAAATATTTGTGTGTTTTTTATTATTTTGTCCAATTTATTATAAGTCCAATGTCACTGCTTTACTTAGAACTGAAAACATTTTTTTAGTTTAGATTGTAGAAGCTAAGTCAAGTGACACAAAAAACAAAATAATATAGTATAAAATAAAAAGGGTCATTCTGCTCAGTGTAACTCAAACAATGTGTATTAACCCTACACTACCGAAAATTACAGAGAAATAAATATACCACAATAACAAAGAACATTTGATAATAGGAGTACATTAGAAAGTTGCTTAAAATTGCCTGCTCTATCTGAATCATTAAAGCAAAAATGTGGGTTCCATATCCCTTTAAGTAGACAACCCAAGGCATTGGTCTAGACTAGAGCACTGGTTTTCAAACCTGCCCTCAGGCCTCCCTAACAGGCCACATTGTGAGGATATCTGAACAGGAACACAGATGAAATAATCAGCTGACTAGTAACCATGGTTATTTTACCTGCTCTCACCCAAGGTAATCCTGAAAACCTGGTCTGTTGGGGAGGCTTGAGGATAGGTTTAAAAACCAGTGGTCTAAGGCCATGGTATTGGTATATTTTGTGCCACCATTTTTCAGCCAATTGCGATCATATAACAAATATTGTTAATTTCTTCAAAAAACTTTGGGCTTTTTCACTGAAATTATTTACATACTGCTTTTGAAGTCATAACACAAATGTTTATGAAAGCTTCTCTGGGATCCCCCTTTTTCAGATATAGCAGACATGCATGTCTTTGCCATTGTAAAGGCTGCACCAAACTTTGCCATTAGAAGGCTGCACCAAACTTCTAAAATTCCTGTCAATGAAGGGGTTAATTAGCTGTTAAGGGTAATAGTATTGTAATATAGGTATTACCCTCCCACCTGACACCTCCCACCTCAATAATTTCCCCAAGCAGCTGTCTTCCCCCCACCCCACCCACACTCCTCACCACCATCTTAGGTACTGGCAGACATTTTGCCAGTATATTTTTAGGGCTTTTTTATTTTATTAATTAATTTTATTTTTTATTTTCAGCAGTGTAGGATCCTCTTACCCTCCCACCTCCCTGATTCCTCCCAAACAGATCTCTAACATTCCCCCTCCCAAAAAAATCCACCATCTTAAGCACCATACAGTTAATACGTATTTTAATTATTTTTTATTTATTTATTTTTCTGTAGTGTAGGGGTCCCCCCACCTTAGCCCTCCTCGTTATTGTTAATTAGACCCCCACCCTCTCTTATATCCCCCTTTCCATAGGGTAGTGTCCCATCCCTCCCTCTCACTTCATTTTTTGTTGTTGCATAGGTTCCTGCCCATCCATCCCTCCCCCCTCTGTCGCTGGGCCATCTACCATCCTCCCGCATTCCGTCCCACAACTCCCTCTGGCACCAATGGAGATCGTTACAGACATTGACACAGGCAGTGTCACTTTCTGTAACGATCTGTCAATGTACCTTCATAAAGGGTTGATACACGTTAATCCAATAAAAAATACATTACTACTTACCTCAATTTAATTATATTTATAAATATATAGCATTTTTATATTTAACTATCAAAACTATATATTTTCTTTAGTAGACAACCCAAAGTATTGATTGAGGCCCATTTTGGTATATTCGATGCCACTATTTTACCGACAAATGCGATGAAATAAAAAAAAATTGTTAACTTTTTCACAAACTTTAGGTTTCTCATTGAAATTATTTACAAACAGCTTGTGCAATCATGGCACAAATGGTTGTAAATGCTTCTCTGGGATCCCCTTTGTTCAGAAATAGCAGACATATATGGCTTTGGCATTGCTTTTTGGTAATTAGAAGGCCGCTAATTGCAGCTTCGCACCACATTTGTATTATGCCCAGCAGTGAAGGGGTTAATTAGGTAGCTTGTAGGGTAATTTTAGCTTTAGTGCATAGATTACCCTCTCACCTGACACATCTCATCTCTTAAGACCGCTGCTCCTTAACTCGTCTGCTACCTCTGAGGCTGCGGATATCAACTCGCCCGATCGTGTACGATCGAGTTGATTGACACCCCCTGCTAGCGAATCTGCAGGGGGCGGCATTGCACAAGTAGTTCACCAGAACTGCTTGTGCAATGTTAAATGCCGACAGCGTATGCTGTCGTCATTCAGCGACGTCTGGAGGACATGATCTGCTACAGCAGATCATGTCTGCCAGACATTGATAAATCGGCCCCTTTTGTCTGAATCATGAAAGCAAAAAAAATTTGGTTTCATATCCCTTTAAGCATGGTCAATACATGTTTGAAATAATCTCTCTTGCAAATTCATCATGATATCCACTTATACTACAAATTTCGTAATTATCTGTTGTGTCACTAGATGTATTGTATGTATTGTATTTAAAGAAAATAATGCCAATCTAAGTAAGTATTTAATCCAGGGTTTTACAAACCTGTTTATTTATTTATAAAATGTTTTACCAGGAAAAAAATCCATTGTGATTTCTCTTGTTTTCAAGTATGTCCTGGGATATGCCAGCAATACATTGTTTAACATTAAGGAGCCAGTAAGAATATTTAGACAGTCATATTTTAAGAATATTTAGACAGTCATATTTTAAGGAGCCAGTGTTTGCATATACACAGTAGATATATAGAGAATAACCCAAAAAGTTAGCAGCATGGGGTAACATTCTAGGAGAAACAAAAAGGTTGTGTAAGACTGATTCAATGGATAACAGAACTGCCTACCTCATTTTTCACAAAAAAATGCAACAATTGGAAAACACAGATACAAAGATGGAGGTGGCACCTTGCGGCAATCTGTCTCAAACGATGAAGTATTAAAGGACCATTCAACACATTAGATTTGCATAATCAACAAATGCAAGATAACAAGACAATGCAATAGCACTTAGTCTGAACTTCAAATGAGTAGTAGATTTTTTTATAACAAATTTCAAAGTTATGTATATTTCCACTCCCCCTGTACCATGTGATAGCAATCAGCCAATCACAAATGCATATACGTATAGTCTGTGAATTCTTGCACATGCTCAGTAGGATCTGGTGACTCAAAAATTGTAAATATAAAAGACTGTGCACATTTTTTTTAATGGAAGTAAATTGGAAAGTTGTTTAAAATTACTTGCTGTATCTGAATCATGAAAATTTAATTTAACCTGAGTGTCCCTTTAAGTGTAAGTTAAAGTGAAAGAGTGAAAAAAAAATTGGATTTTTTTTTTTGTTGAGTCCTGTTTTAATCCCCACAGATATTAAAGTTCCCAATATGTGTATCCACCTGGATTTGCATTGTATCAGAGCTCTAGATCTATCAACCCATCTGGGAATGTGGGGTAACATGATTGATAATAATCTGAGATCAGAAACACTGTGCCCTGCAGCAGCAAAATGATTGGCCGCTGGTTGGTCAGAAGTCCCTTTTGTAATCATTCTTCTTATTGCTGCGCTGTGGTTGGCCATACAAGGCCACAAACAATGCAATAAGCAAAGTGTATGATTATGAGTCTGCTATTTGTAAATGGATGATTTCAGTAGCTTCCACTGGTTAGTCCATTACAAGTGGTACAGCCCCCAAACATCTGTATTAGCCTAGACCTGTATCAATAGTCTGTCTCTTTATTGTTCTTTTAATATATCTTGTTTTTAATGTAGTAATTCTTCTGGTGGTATCTGGTTACCATGGCACCAGTGAGCATGTGTAATTTCAGTCCAGGAATGCTGAGGAGGTTCTGGTATAGCAACAGCAGTTAGTGCAACACATTTGGAGATGGGAATATGCTGTGACTTTATTTAATTTCTTATGTGTGAACACAAGGGGGTAACCCTGAAATGGTACATTAATCAGTGGGTGCCTACTTAACTCCTAAAGAGTGTCATTCATTTGTATGTATCTGAACCAAAATAAGCACTCACTGGACTTTAGACATCTAGAAATATTTTTAATTGATTAACAGGATTTCTAGATGTCTAAAGTCCAGTGAGTATCCTGGCTGTTGGAATGAGCTGATGAGAGAGCATCATCTGTTGGATATATATATATATATATATATATATATATATATATATATATATATATGTAGAAATAAGTAAAGTGTGTCTCCTCAGTGGACTGAGTTGACACAAGTGATACTCTGTAGTAGGCGCTGGTCAAAAAGTGAGTAGGAAATAGTGGCAGCTATATAGGACAAATACTGGGAGGGTTGTGAAGCCCTAGACAGTAAGAGTAAATGTATATTCAAAAGATGGATACAGCGCCTATATGTCCAATATACTGTTGGGGTATGTGAGGAGTAAAAAAAATGGGTAAAAAGAAAATAAAAAATAATAATAAAAGATAAGATAAAATAAATGAAAGTCCAGCTAAAAATTGCATATAAAATAGAAACAATGTTCATATGAGTCCTAAAAATGATATAATTCGTAGTGAATCTCCAGATGTAGTTCTTATACAGTTATAGTTGGTATATAATACCCTTACCAGATATTACCTCAATCGAATGAGGTAAGTATGCCGCACTGGGGGTATATATAGATGATTGGATTTCCTCCTTGTATCCTGCTGTAGTGCCTCTTGTGGTATTCGTTGACCTCTTGGAGTATGCAGGGATATGTTTCTGATGGTGAATAGATCCCTTACACTTCCTGTGGGTTAGTGGTTGGCCTCTTGGAGTGCTCTTTCTGTCCTGGTATTAACTTTCTCCAGCGTGAGGATACTTAGAAGCTCTCAGTTTAGCTCTGTTGAAAAGATAGCTGGAAAGCCCACTGCAAGCGGGAAATAAGACACTCCCCCCTCTCCCTTCTTTTGCATAGAAAAGACCCTTTACACAAACAGGACCAAGCTGGAGTAGGTAGCTGACAGTATTCTCATAAAACTTTGGGGCTTGGTTAGGAGTCGGCTGGGGTGTGTGTGATTGATTTCTCCGGGTGCTAATGAAGTTAGGGACTTCAGCTTGGTCCTGTTTGTGTAAAGGGTCTTTTCTATGCAAAAGAAGGGAGAGGGGGGAGTGTCTTATTTCCCGCTTGCAGTGGGCTTTCCAGCTATCTTTTCAACAGAGCTAAACTGAGAGCTTCTAAGTATCCTCACGCTGGAGAAAGTTAATACCAGGACAGAAAGAGCACTCCAAGAGGCCAACCACTAACCCACAGGAAGTGTAAGGGATCTATTCACCATCAGAAACATATCCCTGCATACTCCAAGAGGTCAACGAATACCACAAGAGGCACTACAGCAGGATACAAGGAGGAAATCCAATCATCTATATATACCCCCAGTGCGGCATACTTACCTCATTCGATTGAGGTAATATCTGGTAAGGGTATTATATACCAACTATAACTGTATAAGAACTACATCTGGAGATTCACTACGAATTATATCATTTTTAGGACTCATATGAACATTGTTTCTGAGTTCATATATTTTATATGCAATTTTTAGCTGGACTTTCATTTATTTTATCTTATCTTTTATTATTATTTTTTATTTTCTTTTTACCCATTTTTTTTACTCCTCACATACCCCAACAGTATATTGGACATATAGGCGCTGTATCCATCTTTTGAATATATATATATATATATATATATATATTGGTGCACATCCACTTTTACATTATCAAAACTTTTTAAATATTGCAAAAATCACCTATACTTATATATTAAAATTGGGATCTTAGTTACACAATATGGCCATATTTTGTTTAAGCCAGTCACCAGCTTACAAGGTGTCCCAATGTTGACTGGTCATAACACTGCAATGCACTGCCTTTCTGGGCTGAAACATTCCTGGCGCACATCTACTTTTACATTTAAGAAGTAAATAAAAATAATTTTGTAAGGTGTGCTAAACCATATTATATATATATATATATATGAACGCCTACCATTGATGTTTGCCAAGAACGGTCTTGACAAAGGTCCCTGCGAGGACCGAAACGTTGACCTAAACCTATGAACTAAGAAAAGTATTTATACCTAATAAGACCTGTGAGTGCCTCTTCTTTACTCAAGAAGTTTATATATATATATATATATATATATATATATATATATATGTATGTATGTATACATACATACATATACTGTACATACATACACTCACACATATATATATATACACATACACAAGTCAGAAATGAAGTACTTTACACAAATACAAGGTTTAAAAGCATTAAAACTATGATTTTGTTTTACAATCCGTGCACTTGCTTGTTGAAAAGCCTCTTGGGAATTTTCCATCTTATTCTCTCTGTTATGGCAAAATTAAGGACACGTACATGAAGTACTATATTGATTAAGAAATCCCTGTGTAGAATGTAACATAATTAAGCTTCAGGAGTATGTACTTGGATCTCTTATGGAAATTGGAACAATGTTGAGAGTTTAAGGAACATTAAACACTTTGAGATGGTAACATAAAATGATAAATCAAATATATAAGAAAAACTCTGAAATATACTTTCATTATTTATTTGCCCCCTTTTCCTGTAATTCCACTCTGAAATTGAGAGCTTTTCAGTTCTTGTTAGAAAGGTAAGTGCAGAACACAGTTCTATTCCACACAGCCATTGGCTGCACACTCTCCTATTTATAACTGTCCCTAATTGGCCACAGCAGAGAAGGTAACCTAAGTTACAACATGGCAGCTCCCATGGGGAGGGGCCGAATTATCAAGCTCCGAATGGAGCTTGATGCCCCTGTTTCCATGCGGTTTCTAAAGGCCGCTGCTCCATAACTGGTCCGCTGCCTCTGAGGCTGCGGTCTTCAATCCGTCCAATTCTATACGATCGGGCTGATTAATACCCCCTGCTAGGGGGCGACATTGCACAAGCAGTTCTGGTGAACTGCTTGTGCAATGATAAATGCAGGCAGCGTATACTGTCGGCATTCAGCGGACATGATACCCTACAATGTCAGACATACATTAATAAATTGGCCCCTAAAACTTTACACTTATCCTGTCGATATTTAAAC
The DNA here is from genome assembly GCF_027579735.1 of Bombina bombina. NCBI lineage: Eukaryota > Metazoa > Chordata > Amphibia > Anura > Bombinatoridae > Bombina > Bombina bombina. The sequence goes on along the minus strand of NC_069505.1, from coordinate 360,139,946 downwards.
AGCTAATAAAACTTCAAAAAATACAGCTTCATGTTATTCCCAGACTCATCTTTTCTTTGAATGCATCTTTCTATCTAGCACGTATTCAGTATTTAATGTCCCTTTAAAGCATAATAATGGGGCAAAATAAATAATGAAAGTACAGGTGGCCCTCGGTTTACAACGGTTCAATTTGCGTCGTTTCAGAATAACAACCTTTTTTTTCAGTCATGTGACAGCTATTGAAAAGCATTGAGAAGCAGTGCATTGATTAAAATAGCCAGTAGGTGGAGCTGTCCACTTGTGTTGCAGCAAATATATGCAAGCCAAGCAAGCTGAAATTAATCAGTTTAACCAAACCTGAGCTATCAAGCAGATTTCAAAGGAACAAGATCTTCCTGTCTATAAATCAGTCCAGATTGGAATGCATAGAAAGAACTGTTTGCAGAAAAATGCAAGTAAATTATGTGTTGTGTGATTATTTTATTAGGTTTATAATGCTGTTTAGCATTTAAAGTCTTCATTTCAAAGCTTTAAAAATAATGCATTAGGTGTTACTTATGACAATTTTGAGAGGGGCCTGGAACCTAACTCCCTCACTTCCCATTGACTTACATTATAAACTGGGTTTCAATTTACAACGGTTTCGATTTACAGCCATTCATTCTGGAACCTAACCCCGGCGTAAACTGAGGGCTACCTTGTATTTTAATAGGCATAAACACTTTATGACAAATTCAGTGTAGGTTGTATATCCCTTTAAGGATGTGGAGGGATCCTGAAATAAAGAATATAGGCTTGAGAAAGCAAAACATGGAAAACACTAACCAAAGGGACAGTAATCCTACATTGTTACTGCAATATTATAAAAGAATAGCAGCACTTCTAACTGTAATAATGATATGGTAAAAAGGAAACCCATATATTATAGCAATCTGGATGATAATAAAGCAACATTTTGTATAAAAATATTACCAACGTGCCCCCAATTTGTAATTAGAAGAAGATAATGCTAATCATAAAGGATATGTAAAAATGCAATTTACAACAGTGAATCAGTAATGAAGCAAGTCATAGGAACATGCAATCAGCAATTGCAAAATAGTTGTGGTCATAAATGAGTGATCAGCAGACTTATACAGGTACAAAACCTTTATACAAACTGCTTGGGACCGGAAAAAGTTTGGATTTCGTAATAGGGGATTTTTACCTGTACTACGTCATAATAATGCAACAAGTAGTATAATCAAATTAGCAAACCTATTTCCTAATAAAAGACCAATAACTATAAGCTTTATATTACTCACATTATGTAATGCAAAATATACTGTAGAAAAAGTATTTGCAATGATTTTATAAACGCTGTCGGCATTTAACATTGCACAAGCAGTTCTGGTGAACTGCTTGTGCAATGCCGCCTCCTGCAGATTTGTGGCCAATCTAGCCGGGGGTGTCAATCAATCTGATCGTACACGATCGGGCGGATTTCAGACCGTAGCCTCAGAGGAGGCGTATGAAACAGATACATTAGGGGCTGTTTGAGGATTGATTATTAGAATCTTTTAGAAAAGATTCTTTAACCATCTTTATACAGTAATCTCCTTAGACTTTAATGAGTATTTTCTATAGAAAATGATTAGATATTGTGATCAACCCATATGTTAGTTATGTGTGCAGTAATGGATCATTATACTGTAGTGTACATTTTACTTATAGATAAAAATTACATTTTAGTAAGTGTGCACCAAAAGCCCCTCTTCTGCCTTCCTTTCTGTGTTCATAAAACCAGAAATGGTCTACCATTTTCTCTTGTAAGGTGTATCCAGTCCACAGATTCATCCTTTACTTGTGGGATATTCTCCTTCCTAACAGGAAGTGGCAAAGAGAGCACACAGCAGAGCTGTCCATATAACTCCCCCTCTAGCTCCACCCCCCAGTCATTCTCTTTGCCGGCTCTAAGCAATAGGGTCTCTCTCGGAAGGGTAAAGTGAATGTGGTGTTAGATTTGTAGTTTTTGTTCTGCAAGCAAAAGTTTGTTATTTTTAAATGGTACCGGTTTGTACTATTTACTCTCCAGCAGAAAAGGGATGAAGATTTCTGCAGAGAGGAAGATGATTTTAGCATGTTGTAACTAAAATCCACTGCTGTTCCCACACAGGACTGAGGAGTACAAGAAAACTTCAGTTGGGGGGAACGGTTTGCAGATTAGGCTGCAATAAGGTATGTTCAGTCATTTATTTCTAGACAAGACTGTGATAATGCTAGAAAAGGACTGATAAGATCCCCATGAGGGAAGGGTAAGCTTTATTCAGAGACTAAGTATGGAATTACAAGCTTACATGACAGGGCTAATTTATGCTGGTTGACACTATTTTATGGGTTGACACTTTTTTATGGCAAACGGTTTTTACTTATAAATATCGTTTTTGAGACACTTAGAAGGTCCCTTTGGGTTTCTTTCAGGGGTTGTTACCCACATGGCTAATATTATAACTCCTAGAAATGTTTCTTTAGGCCTCACAGCACCGGAGTAAGGTGGGAGGGGCCTAATTTTGCGCCTCAGATGCGCAGTTAGATTGACTAGATCTTCAGGCTGTGTTCACATGGTGGCTCCTGCTACAGTTTGAGGACTCATAAGAAGCTTTTTCCCCATAAATCCGACTCCTAAGGGAAGGTAGGGCCCACAGCAGAGCTGTGGCAAGGTGCTAAATTTGTTTTAACCGGTCTGTTAGCTTACTATTGATCCGGTTTGGGCATTAAGGGGTTAATCGATTTTTTTGCTAGTTGTGCAGTCTTACCAATGCTTTAGGTACATACTGTGAAAATTTCAGAAAGTTTGGTGCATTTTTCACTGTTTTGGAAAATTGTGTGCCTTTTTTATTACTTAAAGGCACAGTAACGTTTTTTTGCAAAGTGTGTTTTTGCTTGATTAATGTGATTTCTAAGCCTGTTTGTCTTACTACTAGTCTGTTAAACATGTCTGTCACCAAGGAAAATCCTTGTTCAATGTGTTTAGAAGCCATGGTGGAACCCCCTCTCAAAATGTGTCCCACGTGTACTGATATGTCTATACATTTTAAAGACCATATTGTTGCACTTAAAAATGTGGCCCAAGATGATTCTCAGACAGAAGGTAATGAGGTTAGCCCGTTGACCTCTCCCCAAGTGTCACAACCAGTTACGCCCGCCCAAGCGACACCTAGCACCTCTAGCGCGTCTAACTCTTTTACCTTACAAGATTTGGCGGCAGTTATGGATAATACCCTCTCAGTATTTTTATCTAAGCTGCCCGTGTTACCTGCAAAGCGTGATAGCTCTGTTTTAAGAACAGATTATGAGCATTCTGACGCTTTAGTAGCCGTATACGATATACACTCACAACGCTCTGAAATGGGGTCGAGGGAGGTACTGTCTGAGGGAGAAATTTCCGATTCGGGAAAGGTTGCTCCTCAGACAGACTCAGATACGTTGGCTTTTAAATTTAAACTAGAACACCTCCGTTTATTACTCAGGGAGGTCTTAGTTACTCTGGATGACTGTGACCCTTTGGTGGTTCCAGAGAAATTGTGTAAAATGGACAAGTACCTAGAAGTTCCTGTTTACACTAATGTGTTCCCGGTCCCTAAGAGTATTGCAGATATAGTAACTAGGGAGTGGGATAGACCAGGTATTCCGTTTGTTCCCCCTCCTGTTTTTAAGAAAATGTTCCCCATATCTGACTCCATGCGGGACTCGTGGCAGACGGTCCCTAAGGTGGAGGGGGCTGTTTCTTCACTTGCTAAACGCACAACCATACCAATTGAGGACAGTTGTGTTTTTAAAGACCCTATGGATAAAAAGTTAGAGGGTTTACTTAAGAAAATTTTTGTTCATCAAGGTTTTCTTCTCCAACCTATAGCGTGCATTGTTCCTGTAACTACTGCAGCTGCTTTCTGGTTCGAGGCACTAGAAGATGCGCTCCAGACGGAGACCTCATATGAGGATATTATGGACAGAATTAAGGCTCTTAAGCTGGCTAATTCTTTTATCACAGATGCCGCTTTCTACTAGCTAAGTTAGCGGCAAATAATTCAGGTTTCGCCATTCTGGCGCGCAGGGCGCTATGGCTCATGTCCTGGTCGGCCGATGTGTCGTCAAAATCCAAACTGCTGAACATCCCTTTCAAAGGAAAGACCCTTTTCGGGCCTGAATTGAAAGAGATTATCTCAGAAATCACTGGGGGAAAAGGCCATGCTCTCCCTCAGGACAAGTCCTTTAAGACAAAGAACAAACAAAATAATTTTCGTTCCTTTCGAAATTTCAGGAGTGGTCTCGCTTCATCCTCCCCTGCTGCAAAGCAAGAGGGTAACACTTCACAACCCAGGGCAGCCTGGAAACCTTACCAGGGCTGGAACAAAGGTAAACAGGCCAAGAAGCCTGCAGCTGCCTCCAAGACAGCAAGAAGGGGTAGCCCCCGATCTGGGACCGGATCTAGTAAGGGGCAGACTCTCTCTCTTCGCTCAGGCCTGGGCAAGAGACATACACGATCCCTGGGCCTTAGAGATTGTATCCCAGGGATATCTTCTAGAATTCAAGGACTCCCCTCCCAGGGGAAGGTTCCATATTTCTCGTCTGTCTACAGACACAACAAAGAAAGAGGCATTCTTACGCTGTGTAGAAGACCTACATACAATGGGAGTGATCCACCCAGTTCCAATTACGGAACAAGGGCTGGGGTTTTACTCAAACCTGTTTGTGGTTCCCAAAAAAGAAGGAACTTTCAGACCAATCCTGGATCTCAAAATTCCAAACAAATTCCTCAGAGTCCCATCATTCAAGATGGAGACCATTCGGACAATCTTACCAATGATCCAGGAGGGTCAATATATGACTACCGTGGATCTAAAGGATGCCTATCTACACATTCCTATCCACAAAGATCATCACCAGTTTCTCAGGTTCGCCTTTCTGGACAAGCATTTTCAGTTTGTGGCTCTCCCTTTCGGGTTGGCCACTGCTCCCAGAATTTTCACAAAGGTGCTAGGGTCCCTCCTGGCGCTGCTAGCAGTGGCACCTTATCTAGACAACATCTTAATTCAGGCGTCAACTTTCCAAAGAGCCAAGTCTCACACGGAAATCGTAGTGGCCTTTCTGAGGTCTCACGGGTGGAAAGTGAACATCAAAAAGAGTTCTCTCTCCCCCCTCACAAGAGTTCCCTTCCTAGGAACACTAATAGACTCGGTAGAAATGAAAATATTTCTGACGGAGGTCAGAAAGTTAAAACTCTTAACTACTTGCCGAGCTCTTCATTCCATTCCTCGGCCGTCTGTAGCTCAGTGCATGGAGACAATCGGACTAATGGTAGCGGCAATGGACATAGTCCCTTTTGCACGGATACACCTCAGACCACTGCAACTATGCATGCTCAAACAGTGGAATGGGGATTATGCAGATTTGTCTCCTCAAATACAGTTGAACCAGGGGACCAGAGATTCTCTTCTCTGGTGGTTGTCTCAGGATCACCTGTCTCAGGGAATGTGTTTCCGCAGACCAGAGTGGATCATCGTAACGACCGACGCAAGTCTGTTGGGCTGGGGTGCTGTCTGGGACTCCCTGAAAGCTCAGGGCTTATGGTCTCGGGAAGAAGCTCTTCTCCTGATAAACATTTTGGAACTGAGGGCGATATTCAATGCTCTTCAGGCATGGCCTCAGCTAGCTGTGGCCAAATTCATTAGATTTCAGTCGGACAACATCACGACTGTAGCTTACATCAACCATCAAGGGGGAACAAGGAGTCCCCTAGCAATGATGGAAGTTACCAGAATAATAAGGTGGGCGGAGGATCACTCTTGCCACCTCTCAGCAGTTCACATCCCAGGAGTAGACAACTGGGAAGCAGATTTTCTAAGTCGTCAGACTTTTCATCCGGGGGAATGGGAACTCCACCCGGAGGTATTTGCCCAGCTGACTCAGCTATGGGGCACTCCAGAATTGGATCTGATGGCGTCCCGTCAGAATACCAAACTTCCTCTTTACGGGTCCAGGTCCCAGGATCCCCAGGCGGTGTTGATAGATGCTCTAGCAGCGCCTTGGTCCTTCAATCTGGCCTATGTGTTTCCGCCGTTTCCTCTCCTTCCTCGTCTGGTTGCCAGAATCAAGCAGGAGAGGGCGTCGGTGATTCTAATAGCGCCTGCATTGTCACGCAGGACTTGGTATGCAGACCTAGTGGACATGTCATCCGTTCCACCATGGAGTCTGTCAATGAGGCAGGACCTTCTACTTCAAGGTCCTTTCAAACATCCAAATCTAATTTCTCTGCGTCTGACTGCTTGGAGATTGAACGCCTAATTCTATCTAAGCGTGGTTTCTCTGAGTCAGTTATCGATACCCTGATTCAGGCTAGAAAGCCTGTCACCAGGAAAATCTACCATAAGATTTGGCAAAAATATCTTTGTTGGTGCGAATCCAAGGGTTACTCATGGAGTAAGATTAGGATTCCCAGGATATTGTCCTTTCTCCAAGAAGGATTGGAGAAAGGATTATCAGATAGTTCCTTAAAAGGACAGATATCTGCTTTGTCTATTCTTTTACACAAACGTCTGGCAGAGGTACCAGACGTTCAAGCGTTTAGTCAGGCTTTAGTCAGAATCAAGCCTGTTTATAGACCTGTGGCTCCGCCATGGAGTCTGAATTTAGTTCTTTCAGTTCTGCAAGGGGTTCAGTTTGAACCTTTACATTCCATAGATATTAAACTTTTATCTTGGAAAGTTTTGTTTTTGGTAGCTATCTCTTCTGCTCAAAGAGTTTCAGAGTTATCTGCTCTGAGTGTGACTCACCTTATTTGGTGTTCCACGCAGATAAGGTAGTTTTGCGTACCAAACCCGGTTTTCTTCCTAAGGTTGTGTCTAATAAGAATATTAATCAGGAAATTGTTGTTCCTTCTCTGTGTCCTAATCAGGAACGTCTGTTACACAATCTTGATGTGGTTCGTGCTTTAAAGTTCTATTTACAAGCAACTAAGGATTTCAGACAAACAACTTCATTGTTTGTCATCTATTCTGGTAAGAGGAGAGGTCAGAAGGCGACTGCTACCTCTCTTTCCTTTTGGCTGAAAAGCATCATCCGTCTGGCCTATGAGACTGCTGGCCAGCAGCCTCCTGAAACAATTACTGCTCATTCTACCAGAGCAGTGGCTTCCACATGGGCTTTTAAAAATGAGGCTTCTGTTGAACAGATTTGTAAGGCAGCGACTTGGTCTTCGCTGCATACTTTTTCCAAATTTTCCAAATTCGATACTTTTGCTTCTTCGGAGGCTATTTTTGGGAGAAAGGTTCTACAAGCAGTGGTGCCTTCCGTTTAAGGTACCTGTCTTGTTCCCTCCCTTCATCCGTGTCCTAAAGCTTTGGTATTGGTATCCCACAAGTAAAGGATGAATCCGTGGACTGGATACACCTTACAAGAGAAAACAGAATTTATGCTTACCTGATAAATTACTTTCTCTTGTGGTGTATCCAGTCCACGGCCGCCCTGGCTATTAAGTCAGGTAGATTTTTTTGTTTAAACTACAGTCACCACTGCACCCTATGGTTTCTCCTTTTTCTTCCTAACCTCCGGTCGAATGACTGTAGGGTGGAGCTAGAGGGGGAGCTATATGGACAGCTCTGCTGTGTGCTCTCTTTGCCATTTCCTGTTAGGAAGGAGAATATCCCACAAGTAAAGGATGAATCCGTGGACTGGATACACCACAAGAGAAAGTAATTTATCAGGTAAGCATAAATTCTGTTTTTAGATTCAATCACACACACAGAGTCACAGACACACACACTCTTCCAAACACACGCATCCATACACACACATACACACACTCTTCTAAACACACTCATACACGCACTCTTCTAAACACACACATACACACACTTCCACACACACACATACATACACTCTTCTTTTACCCACACGCACACTCTCTCCCACACACACTCTCTTGCAAACACAAAAACACACTCAGGGGTCTATTTATGAAGCAGCGGATGCTACTTCCGACCCTCTCCGCTTCAGTTCCGACTGAAGCGGAAGTTAACAAGCAGTGGTCCTAAGACCGTTGCTCCTTAACTTGTCCGCCACCTCTGAGGTGGCGGACAGCAATCAGCCCGATCAAATACGATCAGGTTGATTGACACGAATCTGCAGGGGGCGGTATTGCACCAGCAGTTCACCAGAACTGCTGGTGCAATGATAAATGCCAACAGCGTATGCTGTCGGCATTTATCGATGTGCGTTGGACATGATTTGCTATAGCGGATCATGTCTGTCCACACCTATATAAATTGATCTCTATGGGCTAGATTTATCAACCCTGAGGCGTACAGGGGCGCATATACGCGCCCCTGTACGCCTCAGCTCGCCTGTGGCGGGGCGCAATTACCCGCAGGTAATTAACATTGCACACAAGCGCAATTTTGCGCTTGTGTGCAATCCTGCCCCCTGCCCGCGCACAGCCAATCACGCGCGGGCAGGAGCTGTCAATCTCCTCGGTCGGACTCGACCGAGGAGATTGAATTTTGCCATAATAGATGTGGCGAAGATGTTAGGGAAGCAGCGGTCTGGTGACCGCTGCTTGATAAATCGTGGCGAGCAAGTTCTTGTGAGAACTTGCTGCCGCAGGGGCTTGATAAATCTAGCCCTATGTCTCTCTCACACACATACACACTCTCTCCCTCACATAAACACACACACTCTCACTCTTTCCACCACATAAACACACACACTATCACTCTCTCCCCCACATAAACACACACATTATCACTCTCTCCCTCACATAAACACTCTCACTCTCTCCCACACATAAAAACCCACTCACTCTTATTCACTCTTACACACTCTCTCTCTTACACTCTAACTTGAGCCAAAGCTAAAAAAAAAACTGAGCAAACTTTAGCTAAGTTTTAAATCACTAAATATGAACAGCTTCCTTATGGGGTTCTTCAAACTTCAGTCTGATTGATTTAAGCAAAATTACACTGTGGACAGTTAGTGCAAATTTGGTTATAAAAATCTATAAGTTTATAGTAAAACTAATACTACTGATAGACAAAGCATTATTCTTTTATTAGGTTTCTTATAGTATCATTAGATACAGTAGTATTATAGAATGCATTATAAAAAAAACAATGCACTAACACTCATTTCAAATGAGTAGTAGATTATTTTTTTTAGCCAATCACAAACCGTTCTTTATTTTCTTGGTACTCTTTGTTGAAGGAGCAGTAATTCAATACTGGGAGCTAGCTGAACACATTGGGTAAACCAACAACAAGAGGCATGTGTGTGCAGCCTCCATTTAAATAAATACAGTCTGAGCATGGGGAATTATATTTGAAATAAGTGTATCATGATAAGTTTTAGCACTAATGTCAGACTGCTGCCATTAAAAAAAATAAAAAAAAGATAAAACCCCCCACATTTTCAACATTGCTGTTCGCTATCTTAAAAACAGGCGTGCATGCGCACACACACTCATCTTAGAGGAAATGGTTCTTATTGGTCTGTGTTGCCCGCACCTTCCCTCCCATAGCAAACTTTTTTCTTGTATTTTTAAGAACTGAGTGGCTAAGCCAATCAGATGCCATAAATCTGCTCTATGGGCTAAACAGAGAGTTCCCCCACTGTTCTGCATATAACCCAGATTAACATGCAAAACATCAGTTTTACTAAATATGCACTCACATGTTTCAGATTGTGGAAATATGTTTGGGTACCTACACTAAAGACATGGCTTGAGAGAACCTATGATATGCTTTACCTAGAAGGATATGGATTCATCAAGAAAAGACAAATGGCAGAGAAGTTTATTTCAATTAAGTTTTTATTGGAAACAGTTTACAGGCAAGATTCATTAGGTCAGAGACCTCACTAGAGCTCCACTGGTGCTGGTGCTCCCTCCCCCCACTCCTTTTTCCACTGTCTTCCTTCCTTCCTCTTCCTTTTCAGTTACAGTTAGTGTGTTACTAGCATAGTTATGATTCAAGTCTAAGTAGACCTAGACAAAAGTAGACCTAGACAAAGCCTATTATGTGTTAAATGTCTACATGTGAGTGGAACATGGGGTTCAATTTCTAGAGAAACGAGTATTCACTGATTATGAACCAAATTAAAGAAATGTAGCTAAAATTACTGACGTGTAGAAATATCTCTAATTAGTCACCTTTTACAACTGACATGCATAGCCAAAGTCTGTTCAACCTGGTTATTAACCCTTTGAGTGCTAATGACGGCTCTGAGCCGTCACAGAGTTTCTCACTCTGGTGCTAATGACGGCTCAGAGCCGTCATGAGCACTCTCCCACCTTGAGGGAGATCTGGGAGCTCCTTACTGCTCCTACCCCGGCGATTGTGCCTGTAGAGTGACAGGCATCACCGGGGCTTCACGTGATGCACGGTGACGTCACGCGCATTTACGTGATGACGTCACCGCACAACTTTATTTATACTTAACAATTTTAAGTATAGGAGGAGGGGGCATACTGCTTAGAAGCCTGTATCTCAGGCATCTAAGCAGCTACAGACCCCCAAGACCCATTGTTGGAAAGGTAATCGCCTGACCTTTCCAACAGTGTAAGTCTTGGGGGTCTGTAAAAAAAAATTAAAAAGTTAAAAAAAATGTTTTCAAAAATAAAAAAATAAAAATAAAATATTAGCACCCAGGTGGGAAATGGCTTAGCAGCCAAAGGGTTAAACAACAATAGCTGACTTGTTATAAAGGTACATGAAACAAAGGGCTAGATTACAAGTGGAGCGTTAAATTATTGTGCTCAATAATTGTGTCATTACAAGTGACTGGTTATTGCTACTGTGAGCTTGCGGTAGCAATAAGCGCTCTGAAAATTAACCAGAGATTAGATCTATGGTAATTTTCTAAAATTGCGCTCAAAATTGAGGGCATTATAGTTTTTTAGTAAAAAAAATAAATCACCTTTTATTTAAAATAAAAAATAACTGCACTATAGGCAGTTTTGGGGCTTTAAAGTTGGTGGGAGTGTGGTGTTAGGAAAAAAAAAAAAAAACCCCAGCACTAAGTGCCTTAACACTGTGTGTTCCTATAGACCGCAATGTAAATATATACGTATATGATTATACACATATTAACACATAAATATATATAAGAATATATTCATGTACATATATACTGTGTGTATGTATATATATATATATATATATAAATATAAATGCTGCCCATAACTGTGCTACTTACCCCCTTCCTTGCACAAGGTTATGATGCCATCTCTGACAGCATCAGAATGAGGCACCCATAGGAGCCTATGGAGTCGCGTCCCCGTGAGTGCAATGCTTCCTAGCAAGGCGAACACGAGCTCATGTTCACATCGCGATTTACTTGTAATACCAGCGCACATCATCATGAGCTGGTTTACAAAGTGGGGTGCTAATATTGCTTGCATGCATTAGTTTAACAGATAACGCTTGAAAGCCTAATCACCCCGTCTCAGTATAGTATCACCGAAATATTAGGGCACAAAAAGAAAGTAAGCTCGTAAGTAAGCTTTATATGTTTTATTATCCCCGATCTGATACATAGTTGCCGTTTAACTGCAGTATTTATATTAACTTAGGGAAATGTAAACAAGGATCTGCCAAACCTCTTCTACTAAGAAATAAACATGTACGCTGGTTGGGCATCTCACCCACATGACACAATTGCAAATACTCACGTGCACTATGGTATATGATAGGATCATGAATAATGATGGACATATCCTATGACCTATCACTGTACGGCATCATTACACAGCTACCAATGGCTATTAGGGGTGGGTTTGATATATTGTCTAATACAGCTTGATTCCGGGAACGCACACCCCCTCTGAAGAAGCGTTATGCGAAACACGTGTCAGGGGATCTGCAGGAGAGCTGTGTCTCTCTTTTTAACCTGCCAACCGAGCTTTCTTTTTGTGCCCTGATATTTCAGTGATACTATACTGGGAAGGGGTGATTAGGCTTTCAAGTGCTATCTACTGAGCTAATGCTAACTATAATTTGAGGTCCCGGATTGAAGGAGCCTAGCCTATTTTGAATCTAGTGATACGCTTTGATATTTATATACTCCATACCTCCCCAGTGAACGAATACGGCACATATGATTGGCGATACAGCCCAGCTTTTGTTGTGTGTTTTTAATTTAATTTTGTGTGTGTGTTTGCATGACTAATAAACTCATTAAAATTGATATTATGTGGAATTGAGAGTTTGACATTACTTTATAAGGTGGTGTCACTTTAATTATAAATACAGGGTCCAGCAAACTTTTCTCTTTGTATGTCTATGTACAATTAAACTTTAATTTTCAACAAAATATACCATGAAAAGGAAGGAAATTAAATAATAGGATACATTTGTTGTTTAAAATTGCATGCACTCTTGGAATCATGAAATATTAACTTTGGCTTTCTTGTCCCTTTAAGAATCCAACTTGCAAATTACGTCAAATTCAGCTTACACTGCTAACTTCCTATAATTAAAACTTAAAGAGACATTAAAGTCAAAATTAAAACTTTTATGATTCAGATAGAGCATGCAATTAAAAAAAAAGTTCTAGTTTATTGTTATCAAAATTTGCACAATCTTTTTATATGCAAACTTTCTGAGACACCAGCTACTTCTGAGCATGTGCAGCAGTTTACTGTAGATAAGTTTTGTAATTGGCTGATTGATTTCACATGATACAGTGGGCAGTCAAAATGGAAGTAGTTAATATTTGTCAGAAACAAATCTACTACTCATTTGAAAAGTGTTATTGCATTGTCTTTTTATATTGCATTCTATAATTCTGTAATCTTATCCATTGATAACCCATCTGCCCCTGCTGTCTCTAAGCTTCTCTCACTCACAAACTCCTTTGGTCTTTCACAATTCACCCTAATTCCCTACTCACAGCGATGGACACTCTATTCTCCTATCTTTGCTCTCTCCCTGATGTCACCTGTCACCCATTTCCCATCTCAGACTAAGATCTGCTCACCTTTAATCTTGATATACAGGCTAAACCTACTTCTCCCCCTCGCCCCCGCACCTGTAGAAATCTGTACACTGTGGATTCTCTCCAACTTTCCAACCTTATTCAAAAACACCTCCCCCACACTTCCATGATATCCTGCCCTGACCTTGCTACAACCCACTATAACAATACTCTCTCCTCTGCACTTGACACTTTTGCTCCTCCCCAAATAAGCAAAACCCCACGTCGTCAGCTCCAACCCTGGCACTCTAAGCAAACACGCTGCCTGCAAAAATGCTCCCGTGCTGCTGAACATGCCTGGAGGAAATCCCGCTTTGAACCAGATTTCCTCCACTATAAGTTAATTATTTATTCTTACTCCTCTGCCCTTCATTTAGCCAAGCACACCCACTTCTCTTCTCTTATATCTACTCACTCCTCAAACCCTAAACGTGTCATCTCTATTTTCAACTCTCTCCTCTATCCACCTGCACCACCCCCTTCATCCGCCTTTAGTGCTCAAGACCTGGCAGACTACTTTTTCAACAAAACCATTACCATCCAAAGTAATATCCCAACACAAGACTGCAACCTTCCATCTCCGCCCCCGGCCACCCCCTCCACCACTCTCAGCACCTTCTTCCCAACCACTAAGAATGAAGTGAGTTCCCTATTGTCTTCCTCAAACCTCACTACCTGCCCACTTGACTCTATCCCTTGACATCTAATACCTTTTTTGTACCCTCACTCCATCTCTTACTCACATATTCAACCTATCCCTTACTACTGATTCATTCCCATCTTCCTTCAAACATGCAAAGGTCACCCCATCCTCAAAAAACCCTCCTTCGACCCCAATTCTCCTGCAAACTACCGCCCCATACTGCTGCTTCTGCTAGCTTAAAAAATCCTGGAAAAAACTAATTTTTGATCGCCTAACCCACTTCTTGTCCTCCAACTCATTGCTTGACCCCTTGCCATCTGGCTTCCATCCTCAACACTCAACTGAGACTGTCCTCACCAAGGTTACTATTCTCTATTTACACTTATTCACTGGGTAAACTTATTAGTAGCTATGACTTCAACTATCTCCTCTATGCTGATGATACTGAGATCTACCTATCCACCCCTGCACTCTCTCCTTCTCTCACATCAGTGTCTGCTTATCTGGAATTTCTTCTTGAATGGCCTCTCACTACCTAAAAATCAACATGTCCAAGACTGAGCTCCTTCTAATCCCCCCCCCCTCTAATTCTACCCCGGTTTCTAACTTTTCAATCACTGTTGGTGACACCACTATATCCCCATCACCCCAAGTCTGCTGCCTAGGAGTTACACTTGACTCCAATCTGTCCTTCATACCCCACATCCAATTGCTCTTTTCATCCCGTCGCAACCACCTACGCAATATCTTCAAAATTTGTCTGTTTTTGAGTGCTGAAACTACTAAACAGCTAATCCACTCCCTGGTAATTTCCCGACTTGACTACTGTAATAACCTACTAACTGGCCTCCCTCTCTCCCGCCTCTCCCCTCTTCAATCCATCCTAAATGCCTCTGCTAGGCTAATCCTCCTCTCCCGACGCTCTGTATCTCTGCGAGTCCCTTCACTGGCTCCCCATTCATAGCAGAATTAAATTAAAAATTCTCACCCTGATGTACAAAGCCCTTACCAATGCAGCCCCCCTACCTGTCCTCACTTATCAACAAATATACTCCAGCCTGCCCCCTAAGATCCAACAATGACCTGCTCTTTGCATCTTCTACTATCACCTCCTTCCATGCTAGACTACAGGACTTCTCTTGTGCGGCACCAACCATCTGGAACGCACTTCTTCGAGCTGTCAGACTTTCCCCTAACCTTTCCTCCTTTAAACGCTCCCTAAAGACCTTTTCTTCTGTTAAGTGTGATCAGTCCACGGGTCATCATTACTTCTGGGATATTACTCCTCCCCAACAGGAAGTGCAAGAGGATTCACCCAGCAGAGCTGCATATAGCTCCTCCCCCCTACGTCACTCCCAGTCATTCTCTTGCACCCAACGACTAGATAGGATGTGTGAGAGGACTATGGTGATTATACTTAGTTTTATATCTTCAATCAAAAGTTTATTATTTTATAATAGCACCGGAGTGTGTTATTACCTCTCTGGCAGAGTTTGAAGAAGAATCTACCAGAGTTTTTACTATGATTTTAGCCGGAGTAGTTAAGATCATATTGCTGTTTCTCGGCCATCTGAGGAGAGGTAAACTTCAGATCAGGGGACAGCGGGCAGATTAATCTGCAAAGAGGTATGTAGCAGCTTTTATTTTCTGACAATGGAATTGATGAGAAAATCCTGCCATACCGATATAATGTCATGTATGTATATTTTACACTTCAGTATTCTGGGGAAGGGTACTTCACTGGAATTACACTGTGTACATAAAACTTTAGCCTATTTTGCAGGGACTAGCAACAGGCTTTTTAATAACTCTTAATTTATGTTAAACGTTTTTGCTGGAATGTAAAATCGTTTTCATTTTCTGAGGTACTGAGTGAATAAATATTTGGGCACTATTTTTCCACTTGGCAGTTGCTTGATCTAATTTCTGACAGTTTCTGATCTCTCTCACTGTTGTGTGTGAGGGGGAGGGGCCGTTTTTTGGCGCTTTTACTACGCATCAAAAAATTTCAGTCAGCAGCTATTTGTATTTCCTGCATGATCCGGTTCATCTCTACAGAACTCAGGGGTCTTCAAAACTTGTTTTGAGGGAGGTAATTCTCACAGCAGAGCTGTGAGATTGTAGTTGACTGTGATAAAAAACGTTTATTCTGTAATTTTTTTTTTTTTTTTTTTTTTCTGCTATCAGAGTTAGTTGTCTTTGCTAATGGGAACAAACCTTTGCTAAAGTTGTGTTGTTTACAAGGATTGATGCTATAACTGTTTCAGTTTATTAATTTTCAACTGTCATAAATCTTCTGTGCTTCTTATAGGCACAGTACGTTTTTCATAATATTTTACTAGAATTGTATTCCAATTTGCAAGTTTATTTGCTAGTGTGTTAAACATGTCTGATTCAGAGGAAGATACCTGTGTTATTTGTTCCAATGCCAAAGTGGAGCCCAATAGAAATTTATGTACTAACTGTATTGATGCTACTTTAAATAAAAGTCAATCTGTACAAATTGAACAAATTTCACCAAACAGCGAGGGGAGAGTTATGCCGACTAACTCTCCTCACGTGTCAGTACCTGCATCTCCCGCTCGGGAGGTGCGTGATATTGTGGCGCCCAGTACATCTGGGCGGCCATTACAGATAACATTACAAGATATGGCTACTGTTATGACTGAAGTTTTGGCTAAATTACCAGAACTAAGAGGCAAGCGTGATCACTCTGGGGTGAGAACAGAGTGCGCTGATTATACTAGGGCCATGTCAGATACTGCGTCACAGCTTGCAGAACATGAGGACGGAGAGCTTCTGTCTGCGGCTGACGGTTCTGATCCAAACAGATTGGATTCAGATATTTCAAATTTTAAATTTAAGCTGGAGAACCTCCGTGTATTACTAGGGGAGGTGTTAGCGGCTCTGAATGATTGTAACACAGTTGCAATACCAGAGAAAATGTGTAGGTTGGATAAATATTTTGCGGTACCAACGAGTACCGACGTTTTTCCTATACCTAAAAGACTAACTGAAATTATTACTAAAGAGTGGGATAGACCCGGTGTGCCGTTCTCACCCCCTCCGATATTTAGAAAAATGTTTCCAATAGACGCCACCACACGGGACTTATGGCAGACGGTCCCTAAGGTGGAGGGAGCAGTTTCTACTTTAGCTAAGCGTACCACTATCCCGGTGGAGGATAGCTGTGCCTTTTCAGATCCAATGGATAAAAAGTTAGAGGGTTACCTTAAGAAAATGTTTGTTCAACAAGGTTTTATATTGCAACCCCTTGCATGCATTGCGCCGGTCACGGCTGCGGCGGCATTCTGGTTTGAGTCGCTGGAAGAGACCATTAATTCAGCTACTCTGGATGACATTACGGACAAGCTTAGAGTCCTTAAACTAGCTAATTCATTCATTTCGGAGGCCGTAGTACATTTAACTAAACTTACGGCTAAGAATTCAGGATTCGCCATTCAGGCATGCAGAGCACTGTGGCTAAAATCCTGGTCAGCTGATGTTACTTCTAAGTCTAAATTACTTAATATACCTTTTAAAGGGCAGACCTTATTTGGGCCTGGTTTGAAAGAAATTATCGCTGACATTACAGGAGGTAAAGGCCACGCCCTGCCTCAAGACAGGGCCAAACCTAAGGCCAGACAGTCTAATTTTCGTTCCTTTCGGAATTTCAAAGCAGGAGCAGCATCAACTTCCTCTGCTCCAAAACAAGAAGGATCTGTTGCTCGCTACAGACAAGGCTGGAGACCTAACCAGTCTTGGAACAAAGGCAAGCAGGCCAGGAAACCTGCTGCTGCCCCTAAAACAGCATGAATTGAGGGCCCCCGATCCGGGATCGGATCTAGTGGGGGGCAGACTTTCTCTCTTCGCCCAGGCTTGGGCAAGAGATGTCCAGGATCCCTGGGCGCTAGAGATAATATCTCAGGGATACCTTCTGGACTTCAAATACTCTCCTCCAAGAGAGAGATTTCATCTGTCAAGGTTGTCAACAAACCAAACAAAGAAAGAGGCGTTTCTACGCTGCATACAAGAGCTTTTGTTAATGGGAGTAATCCATCCAGTTCCACGGTCGGAACAGGGACAAGGGTTTTACTCAAATCTGTTTGTGGTTCCCAAAAAAGAGGGAACTTTCAGACCAATCCTGGACTTAAAAATCCTAAACAAATTCCTAAGAGTTCCATCGTTCAAGATGGAGACTATTCGGACAATTTTACCCATGATCCAAAAGGGTCAGTACATGACCACAGTGGATTTAAAGGATGCTTACCTTCACATACCGATTCACAAAGATCATTACCGGTACCTAAGGTTTGCCTTCCTAGACAGGCATTACCAGTTTGTAGCTCTTCCATTCGGATTGGCTACAGCTCCAAGAATCTTCACAAAGGTTCTGGGTGCTCTTCTGGCGGTACTAAGACCGCGGGGAATCTCGGTAGCTCCATACCTAGACGACATTCTGATACAAGCTTCAAGCTTTCAAACTGCAAAGTCTCATACAGAGTTAGTACTGGCATTTCTAAGGTCACATGGATGGAAGGTGAACGAAAAGAAAAGTTCACTCGTTCCACTCACAAGAGTTCCCTTCCTGGGGACTCTTATAGATTCTGTAGAAATGAAGATTTACCTGACAGAAGACAGGTTAACAAGACTTCAAAGTGCTTGCCGCACCCTTCATTCCATTCAACACCCGTCAGTGGCTCAATGCATGGAGGTAATCGGCTTGATGGTAGCGGCAATGGACATAGTACCCTTTACACGCTTACACCTCAGACCACTGCAACTGTGCATGCTAAGTCAGTGGAATGGGGATTACTCAGACTTGTCCCCTTCTCTGAATCTGGATCAAGAGACCAGAAATTCTCTTCTATGGTGGCTTTCTCGGCCACATCTGTCCAGGGGGATGCCATTCAGCAGGCCAGACTGGACAATTGTAACAACAGACGCCAGCCTTCTAGGTTGGGGTGCCGTCTGGAATTCTCTGAAGGCTCAGGGACAATGGAGTCAGGAGGAGAGTCTCCTACCAATAAACATTCTGGAATTGAGAGCAGTTCTCAATGCCCTCCTGGCTTGGCCCCAGTTGACAACTCGGGGGTTCATCAGGTTTCAGTCGGACAACATCACGACTGTAGCTTACATCAACCATCAGGGAGGGACAAGAAGCTCCCTAGCAATGATGGAAGTAACAAAGATAATTCGCTGGGCAGAGTTTCACTCTTGCCACCTGTCAGCAATCCACATCCCGGGAGTGGAGAACTGGGAGGCGGATTTCTTAAGTCGTCAGACTTTTCATCCGGGGGAGTGGGAACTTCATCCGGAGGTCTTTGCCCAAATACTTCATCAGTGGGGCAAACCAGAGATAGATCTCATGGCGTCTCAACAGAATGCCAAGCTTCCTCGTTACGGGTCCAGATCCAGGGATCCAGGAGCAGTCCTGATAGATGCCCTGACAGCACCTTGGGACTTCAGGATGGCTTACGTGTTTCCACCCTTCCCGATGCTTCCTCGATTGATTGCCAGAATCAAACAGGAGAGAGCATCAGTTATTCTAATAGCACCTGCATGGCCACGCAGGACTTGGTATGCAGACCTGGTGGACATGTCATCCTGTCCACCTTGGTCTCTACCTCTGAAACAGGACCTTCTGATACAGGGTCCTTTCAAACATCAAAATCTAACTTCTCTGAAGCTGACTGCTTGGAAATTGAACGCTTGATTTTATCAAAACGTGGTTTTTCTGAGTCAGTTATTGATACCCTAATACAGGCTAGGAAGCCTGTTACCAGAAGGATTTACCATAAGATATGGCGTAAATACATATATTGGTGCGAATCCAAAGGTTACTCTTGGAGTAAGGTTAGGATTCCTAGGATATTGTCCTTTCTTCAAGAAGGTTTAGAAAAGGGTTTATCTGCTAGTTCATTAAAGGGACAGATCTCAGCTCTGTCCATTCTGTTGCACAAACGTCTGTCAGAAGTTCCAGACGTTCAGGCTTTTTGTCAGGCTTTGGCCAGGATTAAGCCTGTGTTTAAAACTGTTGCTCCGCCATGGAGTTTAAACCTTGTTCTTAACGTTTTACAAGGCGTTCCGTTTGAACCCCTTCATTCCATTGATATAAAGTTGTTATCTTGGAAAGTTCTATTTTTAATGGCTATTTCCTCGGCTCGAAGAGTCTCTGAGTTATCAGCCTTACATTGTGATTCTCCTTATTTGATTTTTCATTCGTATAAGGTAGTTCTGCGTACTAAACCTGGGTTCTTACCTAAGGTAGTCACTAACAGGAATATCAATCAAGAGATTGTTGTTCCTTCTTTGTGTCCAAATCCTTCTTCGAAGAAGGAACGTCTTCTGCACAATCTGGATGTAGTTCGTGCCCTAAAGTTTTACTTACAGGCAACTAAGGAATTTCGACAAACGTCTTCCCTGTTTGTCGTTTACTCTGGTCAGAGGAGAGGTCAAAAGGCTTCTGCTACCTCTCTTTCTTTCTGGCTTCGTAGCATAATTCGTTTAGCCTATGAGACTGCTGGACAGCAGCCTCCTGAAAGAATTACAGCTCATTCTACTAGAGCTGTGGCTTCCACTTGGGCCTTTAAGAATGAGGCCTCTGTTGAACAGATTTGCAAGGCTGCAACTTGGTCTTCGCTTCATACTTTTTCCAAATTTTACAAATTTGACACTTTTGCTTCCTCGGAGGCTATTTTTGGGAGAAAGGTTCTTCAGGCAGTGGTTCCTTCTGTATAAAGAGCCTGCCTATCCCTCCCGTCATCCGTGTACTTTTGCTTTGGTATTGGTATCCCAGAAGTAATGATGACCCGTGGACTGATCACACTTAACAGAAGAAAACATAATTTATGCTTACCTGATAAATTCCTTTCTTCTGTAGTGTGATCAGTCCACGGCCCGCCCTGTTTTTTAAGGCAGGTAAATATTTTTTAAATTATACTCCAGTCACCACTTCACCCTTGGCTTCTCCTTTCTCGTTGGTCCTTGGTCGAATGACTGGGAGTGACGTAGGGGGGAGGAGCTATATGCAGCTCTGCTGGGTGAATCCTCTTGCACTTCCTGTTGGGGAGGAGTAATATCCCAGAAGTAATGATGACCCGTGGACTGATCACACTACAGAAGAAAGGAATTTATCAGGTAAGCATAAATTATGTTTTTGTTCAGGGAAGCCTATCACCAAATCAGTAACAAATGAATTCCACTTGCCTAATAGTTGCCCTCATCTAACTCCACACTAACATCATTCTCACCTTTGCAGTCCCCACCTCCTGTTTCTCACCCTCCTACCTATCTAGATTGTAAGTTCCCACTGGAACAGGGCCCTCAATTCCCCCTGTATTTGTTTGTTTGTCTTTTATATTAAATTGTACTGTACTTTTATCTTTTTACCCATGGACAGCCCTGCGGAATCTGTTGGCGCTTTATAAATAAATAAAAATAATAAAGTATTTATAAATACTGTCAGTCAGTAGTATTGGTTATACATTAAACATATAGATTTGTATAACCAAATTTGCACTAACTTTCCACAGTGTAATTTTGCTTAAAGGGACAGTAATGTCAAAATATCATGATTCAGATTGAGCATTTGATTTTATGCAAGCTCCTGAGCACACATAGGATTACTCTTTAATAAAGGATATCAAGAGAACTAAAGAAAAATCTCTCTATTCAGTCCGTTTAAGTTAAATTTTTTACTGTCCTTTTAAATAAAAAAAAGCAAATCAATCAGTTTTGCGCTATAGAGGGTGCAAAACGAACGCAACAAAAGTTTTTGAAAAGCCGCCTTGTGCGTGTAATATGGTGGCGATGAGCTCCATACCGCACAAAATCCAAGCGCTGCTTTGATGTGCTCGTGCACACTTTCCCCATAGACATCAATGAGGAGAGAGAGTTAGAAAAAAACCTAACACCTGCGATCGCGGAATGAAAAGCTCCGTAACGCAACCCCATTGATGTTTATGGGGAAAAAAAAGTTACGTTTAAACCTAACACCCTAGCATAAACCCCAAGTCTAAACACCCCTAATCTGCCGCTCCCGACATTGCTGCCACTAATAAAAGTTATTATCCCATATTCCCCCACACCCCAACATTGCCAACTCTATAATAAAGATATTAAGCCCTATTCCGCTGCTCCCCAACATCGCCGCCACTAAATAAAGTTATTAACCCTCTAAACCTCTGGCATCCCACATCACTGCCACTAAATAAACCTATTAACCCCTAAACTGACAGCCCCCACATCGCAAAAAACGAAACTATTAACCCCTAAACCTAACAACCCCCTAACTTTAAATTAAAATTACAAGATCCCTATCTTAAAATAAATACCTTACCTGGGAAATTAAAAAAACCTAAGTTTAAACTATAAATTAAACTAACATTATTATTATACTAAAATTAAAATAATTAAATTACACATTACAAAAACTTATCACTCCTAAAAAAATTAAATCTACAATTACAAAAAATTAAAAATACTAAATTACAAAAAATAACAAACACTAAGTTACGAAAATCAACAAACGAAATTATCCAAAATAAAAACAATTACACCTAATCTAATAGCCCTATAAAAATAAAAAGCCCCCCCCCCAATAAAAAATAACCCTAGCCTATAATAAACTACAAATAGCCCTTAAAAGGGCATTGCTCTAAAGAAATCAGCTATTTTACCTGAAAAAAACAAGACCCCCCCAACAGTAAAACCCACCACCCAACCAACCCCCCAAAATAAAAAACCTAACTCTAACAAAAACCTAAGCTACCCATTGCCCTGAAAAGGGCATTTGTATGAGCATTGCCATTAAAAGGGCATTCAGCTCTTTTAAGATAGCCCAACCCCTAATCTAAAAAAAAAAAAAACACCCAAAAAAAGTTTAAAAAAATTTAACACTAACCCCAGACGATCCACTTACAGTTTCTGAAGTCCAGACATTCAGGCGGCGAGGTATTCATCCATCCAGTCAGCATTATCTATCTCCATCCAGACGGCATCTTCTATCTTCATCCCGGCGGCGCGGAGCGGGTCCATCCTGAAGACATCCGGCGTGTAGCATCCTCTTCATGCGGTCGCCGCCGTATACTGAATCTTTATTGCAAGGGAGCCTTTTCAAATGGCGTCCCTTGCATTCCTATTGGCTGATTAGGGGTTAATCAATTGTATTTAGTGTTTGCGATGCGGAAGGGCGGCGGAATAGGGGTTAATAGGTAGTTTATTGGTGTTAGTGTACTTTGTAACATTTTAGTTATGAGTTTTGTGTAACATTTTTGTTGTGCAAAACTCATAACTACTGGTCTCAGATTGTGGAACGGATCGTGTCGGTATAGGCAGTAACGCAAGCATTTCATCCTCATCGCACAACTTTTTTTTGAGTGCGGGACTGACGTTGTGTTACAGGCTAAAATGCTTGCGGTACAGCTATACCGACAAGACTCGTAATTACTGTTTTAACACTGAAATGGCCATTTTTTCAGCGTTACAACACGAACGCAAAACTTGTAATCTAGGTGTTAGTGATTTCCAAACTTGGCAAAATTTTGCTCATTATTTTTTTTAGCTGTGGCACGTCATCTTGACAGTCGGCTTTTAAAGGGACACTCTACTTGAACTAGAACTGTCTGGCTGTTGTGCAAGATTTAAAAAGCACTAAGATAAGAAGGTTCTGAAGGGGCTTAGAAACATTGTACTCACTTCTGTAGAGAATTATAATGATAATGTTTATACACAAGAACCAACGCTGATTGGTTAAATTGCAAGATTGCTAAAATCTCTGAGCTAAGGGACAGGCTGCAGGGGCTTTGATAAAGGTAATCTTAGAAGTTTTAAAGAATATTATTATAACAATGTTGATTATGCAATGCTGGAGAATGGTAAGTAAAGGAGTCATTTTAACTTTTTGAACAAAAAAATAAAAGTACACTGTCCCTTTAAAGTATTTCTCTTTGGGAATAGTTACCACTTTTGTTTCTTTGTGATTTGTTTTAATTATGCAAACTAATTTACATAATTGGTAAAATGTTGTACGTTAACAATATCATGTTATAAATTATATTATAAAATATATTATATATTAAATCTGGATGTTCCTTTTGCTTTGTAATATCCAGGTTACTGTTGTATTCCCTGAATAAAAGAAACTGAAAGCCATAAAATATATTCCTAAATGTGCAGAGCTACATTTTAAACCACCTATTTTTATTGAGGAAGCGAAGTACAGAGTGCTTTGCAATGCACAATGATTAATGTGTTCCATTAATCACTACACTCAACATCCTTAATTGTTTAATTGGTTGACATTAAGGAAGCAGAGAAAACAGATTTATCATGGGGTCATATAAACAGCAGAATTCGGAGACAGAAATGGTAACATCATTATTAAATACGTAAATTGCAGGGATATTCATATATAAAGTTGCATCTTTGCACAAAATAAAATTACAGTAATTTTGCAATAAATAAAAATAAACATAATTGACAAATCATATGCAAAATATCAGTTCCCAATGTATAGAAAAATACCAACATCTTTCATTTTTCTAATGAATTAACTACTTTATATATGTCATTGATATTAAAAATCACATTCTTTGTTCAGCTCAGTGGGTAGTAATAATATATTTTTTTTTAAAGTCACATCGCTCTCTCTCATGTAATTTTAAACAACTTTCTAATTGACTTTTATTATCAACATTTTTTCTTATCTTGGTATCTTTGGTTGAAAAGTAGGAAGATAAGTTTAGGAGTCAGCCCATTTCTGGAGCACTATACGGCAACAGCTTTGCAAGAATGTTATCCATTGGCAAGATCACTAGATGGCAGCAATATTTCCTGCCATGTAGTGCTCCAGACACCTACTTAGGTATCTCTTCAACAAAAAATATAATGGAAGCAAAGCAAATTTGATAATAGAACTTTATTGGAAACTTTTTAAAAATTGTATGCTCTGTCTGAATCACAAAAGAACATTTTTGGGTTTCATATTCTTTTAAGTTCTTAATCAAAGATTAAAAAGCATGGAAATTCTGAACTTACACTGTTACCACCATGGGTGATTTGCACGACATCATCAATGACATCACTGATTAATCACACGGGACAATGATTACATCATCAATGACATCACTAGTGACATCGCCTATGATATGATCAATGGCATCACTAGTGACATAACCCATGACATCATCCTACAGATCAGAGAAATTATATTTTCTAAATCATCAATGACATCATCAATGGCATACATAGTGACATAACCTGCTTTTCCAAATCAGAGAAATTATATATTTTTTAAAGTAAAACACACTCATTGCCACCCAACCCTCGCAGTGTTTTCTTTCCCCTTTTTAAACCTATTTTCCTTCATCCTAGCCCATATTCTCATCTGCACACACAAGCATCTCCTTATTCTCCATCATGTTTCCTTTCCCCTCACACACAGCCTTGTCTTCTGTTTTGCTTCTTCTATCTGACACATCTACAGCACACCAGCACCTGTTGGCCCTTAATCATACACGTCAGTAGTCTTCTTACCCTGAAACCACTCAGAGGCATGCCTTCTTTTCAATTTCTTGCTCTAATTCCTCACACAGACGCATCTCCTCTTTGTCATCATCTTGTTTTTCTTCATACAACATCCCTTGCTCACTTTTCTTAGCCTCACTTTACCGCCTTCTTGCTTTCCCCTAAACACAGAGCATCCTCCTGACCCTCTTACATCTATCATACATAGCCCCTCCTTGCCCTCTCAGCTTACAGTTAATACATTTTAGACAATCAATGATATCAATACAAACAACAAAATAATATATCTCTCTACATGTTTTTTTTGTCTAAAGGAACATTCAGACATTTCTACACATTTCTATATATGGTGGTACCATTAATTACATCATAGGTTATGTCATAAACAATATTGTACAATGTAATCTGAGATACATAGTAATACATTTTCTCTTGTAAGGTGTATCCAGTCCACGGATCATCCATTACTTGTGGGATATTCTCCTTCCCAACAGGAAGCTGCAAGAGGATCACCCACAGCAGAGCTGTCTATATAGCTCCTCCCCTAACTGCCACCTACCAGTCATTCTCTTGCAGCTCTCGACAAGATAGGAAGTAGCTAGAGAGATGTGGTGAATTTATGTAGTTTATCTTCAATCAAAAGTTTATTATTTTCAAATGGTACCGGAGTTGTACTGTTTTAGCCTCAGGCAGAAAGTTGAAGAAGAGTCTGCCTGTGGTTTTTGATGATCTTAGAAGGTTGTAACTAAGATCCATTGCTGTTCTCACACATAACTGAAGAGATGAGGTAACTTCAGCTGGGAGAATGGCGTGCAGGGTCTCCTGCTACGAGGTATGTGCAGTTTAAATTTTTCTAGAGAAATGAATATGCTAGAAAATGCTGTTAATACCGGATTTATTTAAGGTAAGCCTGATTACAGTGATTTAATAACGACTAGTATCATGCTTGCTGTTAAAGGTAATATTCTTATTACTTTCTCACATTACTGAAAATAAGATAACGTTTGCTGGCACTCCTTCCAATAAACATTCTGGAACTAAGAGCGATATTCAATGCTCTTCAGGCTTGGCCTCAGCTAGCGACAGTGAGGTTCATCAGATTTCAGTCGGACAACATCACGACTAGCTTACATCAACCATCAAGGGGGAACAAGGAGTTCCCTAGCAATGTTGGAGGTTTCAAAGATAATTCAATGGGCAGAGATTCACTCTTGCCATCTATCAGCTATCCATATCCCAGTAGTAGAGAACTGGGAGGCAGATTTTCTAAGTCGTCAGACTTTTCATCCGGGGTAGTGGGAGCTCCATCCGGAGGTGTTTGCACAGTTGATTCAACGTTGGGGCAAACCAGAACTGGATCTCATGGCGTCTCGCCAGAATGCCAAGCTTCCTTGTTACGGATCCAGGTCCAGGGATCCCAAGGCAGCGCTGATAGATGCTCTAGCAGTGCCTTGGTCCTTCAACCTGGCTTATGTGTTTCCACCGTTTCCTCTGCTCCCTTGTCTGATTGCCAAGATCAAACAGGAGAGAGCATCAGTAATTTTGATAGCACCTGCGTGGTCACGCAGGACTTGGTATGCAGATCTGGTGGACATGTCATCCTTTCCACCATGGACTCTGCCTCTGAGGCAGGACCTTCTACTTCAGGGTCCTTTCAACCATCCAAATCTAATTTCTCAGCGGCTGACTGCTTGGAGATTGAACGCTTGATTTTATCAAAGCGTGGTTTCTCCGAGTCGGTCATTGATACCTTAATACAGGCACGAAAGCCTGTCACCAGGAAAATCTATCATAAGATATGGTGTAAATATCTTCATTGGTGTGAATCCAAGGGTTACTCATGGAGTAAGGTCAGGATTCCTAGGATATTATCTTTTCTCCAAGAAGGATTGGAGAAGGGTTTGTCAGCTAGTTCCTTAAAAGGACAGATTTCTGCTCTGTCTATTCTTTGCACAAACGTATGGCTGAGGTTCCAGACGTGCAGGCGTTTTGTCAGGCTTTAGTCAGAATCAAGCCTGTGTTTAAACCTGTTGCTCTGCCTTGGAGTTTAAATTTAGTTCTTAAAGTTCTTCAAGGGGTTCCGTTTGAACCTTTGCATTCCATAGATATTAAGCTCTTATCTTGGAAAGTTCTGTTTTTAGTAGCTATCTCCTCGGCTCGAAGAGTTTCGGAGTTATCTGCTTTACAATGTGATTCCCCTTATCTCATTTTCCATGCAGATAAGGTAGTGTTACGTACCAAACCTGGTTTTCTGCCTAAGGTGGTATCTAATAAAAATATCAATCAGGAGATTGTTGTTCCGTCACTTCAAAGAAGGAACGTCTATTACACAATCTTGACGTGGTTCGCAATTTAAAGTTTTATTTACAAGCTACTAAAGATTTTCGTCAAACATCTGCATTGTTTGTTGTCTACTCTGGACAGAGGAGAGGCCAAAAGCCTTCGGCAACTTCTCTATCTTTTTGGCTAAGAAGTATAATCCGCTTAGCTTATGAGACTGCTGGCCAGCAGCCTCCTGAAAGAATTACAGCTCATTCTACTAGAGCGGTAGCTTCCACATGGGCTTTTAAGAATGAGGCTTCTGTTGAACAGATTTGTAAGGCGGCGACTTGGTCTTCGCTTCATACTTTTTCTAAATTCTACAAATTCAATACTTTTGCTTCTTCGGAGGCTATTTTTGGGAGAAAGGTCTTACAGGCCTTCCGTTTAAGCACCTGCCTTGTCCCTCCCTTCATTCGTGTCCTATAGCTTTGGTATTGGTATCCCACAAGTAATGGATGATCTGTGGACTGGATACACCTTACAAGAGAAAACAAAATTTATGCTTACCTGATAAATTTATTTCTCTTGTGGTGTATCCAGTCCACGGCCCGCCCTGTCATTTTAAGGCAGGTGTTTTTTTATTTTTAAACTACAGTCACCACTGCACCCTATAGTTTCTCCTTTCTCTTGCTTGTCTTCGGTCGAATGACTGGTAGGTGGCAGTTAGGGGAGGAGCTATATAGACAGCTCTGCTGTGGGTGTCCTCTTGCAACTTCCTGTTGGGAAGGAGAATATCCCACAAGTAATGGATGAACCCGTGGACTGGATACACCACAAGAGAAATAAATTTATCAGGTAAGCATACATTTTGTTTTCTTCTACTAGATACGACGAGTCCACGGATTCATCCTTACTTGTGGGATATTATCTCCTGCTAACAGGAAGTGGCAAAGAGCACCACAGCAGAGCTGTATATATAGCTCCTCCATTCTCTTCACCCCCAGTCATTCTCTTTGCCTATACTAAGTAATAGGAAGAGGTAAAGTGAAAGAGGTGATAAAATGATAGTTTTTATTTTCTTCAAGCAAGACTTTTTTATTTTAAATAGTACCTTTTAGTGCTAATTTTTCCCAGGCAGCAGATGGATGAAGATTTCTGCCTGGAGAATGATTATCTTAGCAGTTGTCACTAAGATCCAGAGTAGTTCCCACAGAATGGCTGAGGAGTACTTGAGAAGCTTCAGTGTGAGGAACGTTTTTCATGCTACAAGCATTGAGGTATGTTCAGTCATTTTTTTCTGGAGAGACTGTGTTATTTCAGAACTGGCTGACAGTATTCCCATAAGGGAAGGGGTAAGCAGTAATCCTACATGTGATAGAAGGGTATTACTAGGACCTGTATGTTATGGGCTGAAAAATGGTTGACACTGATAACATAATGTTTTTTGTGCAAAACGATTTTATGTTTGGAGGGCAATTTAATGTTTTTTGTGTGCAAACGTTTTTGACTTTTGATGGCACTGGAGGGATCACATGGCTTTCTATGATAGTTGGGTATATGGAAACCCACATGGCTAGGTTCTAGACCACTTTACAGCGGTTTTTACTAGGCAGTGAGACATCAATGTTGATGGGCGGGGCCTAATTTTGCGCCTCAGATGCGCAGTTGAATTTCCCATGCAAGCAGCAAGCTCCAGCTCCGGTGGGCCTAAACTGAAAGATTTGGCCTAATTGAAGGGTTAGAGTGAATTAACAGACCCCTGAGGGCAGGTAGGCGCCACAGCAGAGCTGTGGCGAGGTGCAGGGGGTTGATTGTTTAATTTCATAACTTTTTTTGGGTAACGTTTTTTTCCATTAAGGGTTAAACATACCTTACTTGTGGTGCAATCTAAGATGGCAAGATAAGACACATATATACTAAAATTGTGATAATTATAACATTTTAGAGCAGTTTTGGAAAAATTGTACGCTTTTTTACTCTTAAAGGCGCAGTACCTTTTTTCAGATTGTTGTTTTTTTTCACTAAAAGTGTTTTCAAGCCTGTTTGTGGTCATTACTAGCCTGTTTCAACATGTCTGACATTGAGGAAAGTCAATGTTCTATGTGTTTAGAAGCCATTGTGGAACCCCCACTTAAAATGTGTCCCTCATGTACTGAAAGGGCCTTACATTGCAAAGAACATATTTTAGGTGATAAAAGTATGTCTCAGGATGATTCTCAGTCAGAAGAGAATCAGGTTATGCCATCCAATTCTCCCCAAGTATCACAACTTTTAACGCCCGCTCAAGCGACACCTAGTACTTCTAGCATGTCTAATTCTTTCACCCTGCAAGATATGGTTGCAGTTATATCTACTACCCTTACAGAGGTATTATCTAAACTGAAAGGTTTACAGGGAAAGCGCAGCAGGTCAGGTATTAGAATAAATGCTGAGCCCTCTGATGCTTTATTGGCCATCTCCGATGTACCCTCACAGTGTTCTGATTTGGGGGTGGGGGAATTGCTGTCTGAGGGAGAGCTTTCAGACTCAGGAAAGATGTTCCCTCAAACAGACTCAGATGTGACGGCCTTTAAGTTTAAGCTTGAACACTTCCGCTTGTTACTCCGGGAGGTTTTAGCGACTCTGGATGATTGTGACCCTATTGTCATCCCACCAGAGAAATTGTGTAAAATGGATAAATATCTAGAGGTCCCTACTTACACTAATGTTTTTCCAGTCCCTAGAAGAATTTCGGACATTGTTACTAAGGAATGGGATAGACCAGGCATTCCGTTCTCTCCCCCTCCTACTTTTAAGAAAATGTTTCCCATATCTGACACCATTCGGGATTCTTGGCAGACGGTCCCTAAGGTGGAGGGAGCTATTTCTACCCTGGCTAAGCGTACAACTATACCTATTGAGGACAGTTGTGCTTTCAAAGATCCTATGGATAAAAAATTAGAGGGTCTTCTAAAGAAATTGTTTATTCATCAGGGGTTTCTTCTACAACCTATAGCGTGCATTGTTCCAGTAACTACTGCAGCAGCTTTTTGGTTTGAGGCTCTAGAGGAGTTTCTTAAGGTTGAGACCCCATTAGATGATATTTTGGATAGAATTAAGGCTCTCAAGCTAGCTAATTCTTTTATTACAGATGCCGCTTTTCAAATGACTAAATTAGAGGCAAAGAATGCAGGCTTTGCCATGTTAGCACGTAGAGCGTTATGGCTTAAGTCTTGGTCTGCTGATGTGTCATCAAAATCCAAGCTTTTAGCTATTCCTTTTAAAGGTAAGACCCTATTCGGGCCTGAACTTAAAGAGATCATTTCCGACATTACTGGAGGTAAAGGTCATACCCTTCCTCAGGACAAGACGGTTAAAATGAGTGCCAAACAAAATCATTTTCGTTCCTTTCGAAACTTTAAAGGTGGACCCTCTACTTCCTCCTCCGCCACAAAGCAGGAGGGGAATTTTGCACAATCCAAGTCAGTCTGGAGACCTAACCAGACCTGGAATAAAGGTAAACAGGCCAAGAATCCTGCTGCTGCTACCAAGACAGCATGAAGGGGCAGCCCCCGATCCGGGACTGGATCTAGTAGGGGGCAGACTTTCTCTCTTCGCTCAGGCTTGGGCAAGGGACGTTCAGGACCCCTGGGCATTAGAAATCGTGACCCAGGGGTATCGACTAGAATTCAAGGATTTTCTCCCAAGAGGGAGATTTCATCTTTCACGTTTGTCTGTAGACCAGACAAAAAGAGAGGCGTTCTTATGCTGTGTAAAAGACCTATATACCATGGGTGTAATCTGCCCAGTTCCAAAACTAGAACAGGGGCAGGGGGTTTACTCAAATCTGTTTGTGGTTCCCAAAAAAGAGGGAACCTTCAGACCGATTTTAGATCTCAAATGCTTAAACAAATTTCTCAGAGTCCTATCGTTCAAGATGGAGACTATTCAAACTATTTTACCAATGATCCAGGAGCGTCAATATATGGATGCGTATCTTCACATTCCTATCCACAGAGATCATCACCAGTTTCTCAGGTTCGCCTTCCTGGACAAACACTACCAGTTTGTGGCCCTTCCTTTCGGGTTGGCCACAGCTCCCAGAATCTTCACAAAGGTGCTAGTTTCCCTTCTGGCGGTTCTAAGGCCGCGGGGCATAGCAGTGGCACCCTATCTGGACGATATTTTGATTCACGCGTCAACTTACCAGCTAATTAAATCTCACACGGACATCGTGCTGGCTTTTCTAAGAACTCACGGGTGGAAGGTGAATATTCAAAAGAGTTCACTAGTTCCATTCCTAGGAACTCTGATAGACTCGGTAGACATGAAAATATTTCTGACGGAGGTCAGAAAGTCAAAGATATTAACTACTTGCTGGGCACTTCGTTCCACTCCTTGGCCATCAGTGGCGCAGTGTATGGAGGTCATTGGAGTAATGGTAGCGGCAATGGACATCGTTCCGTTTGCTCGCTTACATCTCAGACCACTGCAGCTGTGCATGCTCAGACAGTGGAATGGGGATTATGTGGATTTATTTCCTCAGATAAACCTGGATCTAGAGACCAGAGACTCTCTTCTTTGGTGTATGGCACAGGATCATCTGTCCCAGGGAATGTGCTTCCGCAGACCAGCATGGGTCATAGTGACGACGGACGCCAGCCTCTTGGGCTGGGGTGCAGTTTGGAATTCACTGAAGGCTCAGGGTGTTTGGACTCAGTAGGAGTCACTACTACCAATCAATATTCTAGAACTGAGAGCAATATTCAATGCGCTTCAATCGTGGCCTCAGTTGGCTTTGGCGAAATTCATAAGGTTCCAGTCGGACAACATCACGACTGTAGCATATATCAATCATCAAGGGGGAACAAAGAATTCTATAGCAATGATAGAGGTTTCCAAGATAATTCGATGGGCAGAGGCGCACTCTTGCCATCTATCAGCAATCTACATCCCAGGAGTGGAGAACTGGGAAGCGGATTTTCAAAGTCATCAGACTTTTCATCCGGGGGAGTGGAAGCTCCATCCGGAGGTGTTTGCGACATTGATTCGTCAATGGGGCACACCGGAATTGGATCTGATGGCATCTCGTCAGAATGCCAAACTTCCTTGTTACGGATCCAGATCAAGGGATCCCCAAGCAGTACTAATAGATGCTCTAGCAGTACCTTGGTCGTTCAACCTGGCTTATGTGTTTCCTCCCTTTCCTCTCCTGCCTCGTCTGATTGCCAGAATCAAACAGGAGAGGGCTTCGGTAATCTTGATAGTGCCTGCGTGGCCACGCAGGAACTGGTATGCAGATCTAGTGGAAATGTCATCTCTGCCCATGAAAACTGCCACTGAGACGGGACCTTCTCATTCAAGGTCCGTTCCAACATCCAAATCTAAATTTTCTGCAGCTGACTGCCTGGAGATTGAACGCTTGATTTTATCTAAGCGGGGATTCTCTGAGTCAGTTATTGATACCTTGATTCAGGCTCGGAAGCCTGTCACTAGAAAAATTTACCATAAGATATGGCGTAAATATCTTTATTGGTGCGAATCTAAGGGCTACTCATGGAGTAGGGTTAGGATTCCTAGGATTTTGTCCTTTCTCCAAGAAGGATTGGAGAAGGGATTATCGGCTGGTTCCTTAAAGGGACAAATTTCTGCTTTGTCAATTTTACTACACAAGCGTATGGCGGATGTCCCAGACGTTCAGTCTTTGTGTCAGGCTTTAGTCAGAATCAAGCCTGTGTTTAAACCTGTTGCTCCGCCATGGAGTTTGAATTTAGTTCTAAATGTTCTTCAAGGGGTTCCGTTTGAACCTATGCATTCCATAGATATTAAGCTTTTATCTTGGAAAGTTTTGTTTTTAGTTGCTATCTCTTCTGCTCGAAGAGTTTCTGAGCTTTCTGCATTACAATGCGACTCGCCTTATCTTATATTCCATTCTGATAAGGTGGTTTTACGTACTAAACCTGGATTCCTTCCTAAGGTTGTTTCAAATAAGAATATTAATCAGGAAATTGTTGTTCCTTCTCTATGTCCTAATCCTTCTTCTAAGAAGGAGCGTCTGTTACATAATCTGGATGTGGTTCGTGCCTTGAAGTTTTACTTACAAGCGACCAAGGATTTCCATCAAACATCTTCTCTATTTGTTGTTTATTCTGGAAAGCGTAGGGGTCAAAAAGCTACGGCTACCTCTCTTTCTTTTTGGCTGAAAAGCATCATCCGTTTGGCATACGAGACTGCTGGACAGCGGCCTCCTGAAAAGATTACAGCTCATTCTACTAGAGCGGTGGCTTCCACATGGGCTTTTAAAAACGATGCTTCTGTTAAACAGATTTGTAAGGCTGCGACTTGGTCCTCCCTTCATACTTTTTCCAAATTTTCCAAATTTGATACTTTTGCTTCTTCTGAGGCTGTTTTTGGGAGAAAAGTTCTTCAAGCAGTGGTGCCTTCTGTTTAGGTATCTGTCTTGTCCCTCCCGTTCATTCCTGTCCTGTAGCTTTGGTATTGTATCCCACAAGTAAGGATGAATCCGTGGACTCGTCGTATCTAGTAGAAGAAAAGGAAATGTATGCTTACCTGATAAATTGATTTCTTCTACGATACGACGAGTCCACGGCCCTCCCTGTCATATTAGACAGATTATATTTTTATATTCAAAAACTTCAGTCACCTCTGCACCTTTTAGCTTTTCTTTTCTCTTCCTATACCTTCGGTCGAATGACTGGGGGTGGAGAGAAGGGAGGAGCTATATATACAGCTCTGCTGTGGTGCTCTTTGCCACTTCCTGTTAGCAGGAGGATAATATCCCACAAGTAAGGATGAATCAGTGGACTCGTTGTATCGTAGAAGAAATCAATTTATCAGGTAAGCATAAATTTCCTTTTTTTCAATCTCAAATATCTTAAAAACTACTTAAAGGGACAGTATTCACCAATTTACATATAACTGCATGTAATAGACACTACTATAAAGAATAATATGCACAGATACTGATATTAAAATCCAGTATAAAACAGTTTAAAAACTTACTTAGAAGCTTTCAGTTTAGCTCTGTTAAAAAGGATACTGGAACACCCACTGCAAGTGGGAAATATCAGACACTCCCCCCTCCCCCTTCCTTTGCATATGAAAAGACCTTTTACACAAACAGAAGCAAGCTGGAGTAGGTATACCTTGGTATTCTCCTAAAACTTTGGGGCTTGGTTAGGAGTCGTAAAATCAGAGCAATGTTATTTAAAAATAAGCAAAACTATCCATTAAAAAACAAACAAACACAAACTTTATGGGCTATATAAATAGATCTACAAAACATTTGTGCAAAGAAAAAATTAGTGTATAATGTCCCTTTAAGCAATTCACTTGAAATGTTCAAGTTTTGTAGTTATTACCAGTCTGGAATTTCAGCCAGATTCCTCATTCCAGTCCAAAGAGATGAGCATTTGGAAAATCAAATTTATAATGGAAAGCCGCTCTGAACTTAAACTATAAAAACGCTACCGTGTTCCCATAATAGATAACATTTTCACTTTGTGTGAGAGAAAAACTAACCAGAGATCAGCAATTAAAACAGTTTTCACAACAGGAACCTCAGACCAACCAATGGGAAATCTCTTTTGTGGGGTTAAACACACAGCAGAGCACGATCGATAGTTGTAAAATTACATGCTCTCATGGATGCCACTTTCAACTATTATGGCCCTTTAAATAGCATGGCAGGCTTTTCCTTTAAAAAAAAACCAAAGAATAAATAAGTTCCTTAACCCCTTAATGACCACAATGTACCCTGTATGTCACTGGTCGTTTAAGGTTTTTTTCAGGGCATAATACCACAAGTCTAGCAAGAACACGCTATTAATGCCCTCCCTCCGGCAGGCTTTGTGGAATAGAGCAGTCTCAATGCTGGTGGCAAGACCGCACTATAAAACAAACAAGTCCCAAAAAAAGGCCAGCGACATACAGGGTACGTCGCTGGTCCTTAAGGGGTTAAGACACTGGGTCCTAAATTACACCCCATCCACAACTCTGTGTGCATGCTTGCGTGTATTGAGTCCAAAACACACGCATGCACACAGGTCTAACGTGGTTGTGGGTTAGCTCACATGAAGAATTAGCGATTTTAAATCGCATTCTTGAAATATTATATATTATAATAAAAAAATTATAATAATTATTACAAATTATTATACATACTGTAAAAAAACTCTCTCTCTCTATATATATATATATATATATATATATATATATATATATTAACTCTCAATATGAATCCGCCCTCCAGAGGCCAGCAACCTGCCTGTTCTGTGTAAATATAAAGGCTTCTCAAATGACAGCAAACAGACAGGATTTCTTCAAAAGGGTCAAATTTATTGAAGTTTCGAGGAGTAAACCTCCTCTTCTTCAGATCATAGAGTGTACATTAACACACCACCTTAAATAAGAAAACCAATACACAGTAACCTCCTACTTCCTGTTAAAAAAAAGGTGCCAACATTGCATCATTTCCGGTTCACCCAGTGTCACCCGGAAGTACACATATCAACCACTTTGTGTTTTAACAATTGTGAATATTAAATACTGTACTTATTACTCTAAACTTTCAAAAACACTTTATCATGCCTCCCGCCTGTGGGTGGGGTCTGCACATGTGTGGTTTTGGGAGTACATAGGGGATGCTGTGGATCGGTATAGGTTCACACCACCACCCTTTTCTCTGCCCGAGACCTGCAGGATGGTAACGTCATTACGCCTTGGATACATGGGGTAACCATAGGCTTTCATACTGTCGCAACTAGTAACCAGTATGCTAGTTGACAAGATGAAATGGAGGTGTTGGCTATAAACAAACAAATGTGTACATGAGTAATATGTACAACCGTGTAATAATGTGCAATGTAGTAAATGCAGAAATAGGTAACAGACACGAGTTGCAGGAATTAGATATCCACAATGTAGAGATTGAGTGGAAGTCAGTTTGTCTGTATACCAGGTATGAGCTTTCATGAGCCTTCCTTGTTTATTTGTTGTTAATTCTATAAATGTTGTTACTGATGTGACTCACTATGGTTGTTTGGTTAACACAAAATTTAATTTTTTCTTTGTTAGTGTGGTTTGAAATAGATTACCTGTCCAAATTAGGAATATATGAAAATGTAGACCAACATTAGCATGTAGGAACGTCAGTAGAGACGTGTGGTTCAATGTAACTGGAACCGGAAGTGACGTAACTTCCGGAACCAGATATACTGTGTCCCAAG
Organism: Bombina bombina; assembly: GCF_027579735.1. Lineage (NCBI taxonomy): Eukaryota > Metazoa > Chordata > Amphibia > Anura > Bombinatoridae > Bombina > Bombina bombina. Next base: position 360,103,298 of record NC_069505.1, on the reverse strand, counting down.
CGTGTATATATATATATATATATATATATATATATATATATATTCTATGGATTATTTAGAATTTGTTTACAGTATGTATAATCATTTTTAATGACTATTTGTATTTTTTTATATTTTATATTTAACCCCTTAATGACCGAGGACGTGCAGGGTACGTCCTCAAAAAAAAGGCAGTTAACGCCTGAGGACGTACCCTGCACGTCCTCGGTGTGGAAAGCAGCTGGAAGCGATCCTGCTCGCTTCCAGCTGCTTTCCGGTTATTGCAGTGATGCCTCAATATCGAGGCATCCTGCAATAACCATTTGTAGCCATCCGGTGCAGAGAGAGCCACTCTGTGGCCCTCTCTGCACCGGACATTAACGGCTACATTCGTTGGTGGGTGGGAGCCGGTGTGGGAGGTGGGTGGCGGCCATCGATGGCCTTTGTGATGCGGAGGGGGGCGGGATCGGGGGCGGGGACGACCGGGGGGACGCGCACGGACGCGCGCACGTGCACGGGGAGGCCGGGCGGGCGCGTGCACGGGGAGGGAGCGGGTGGGAACCACTACGCTACAGAAAGTTTTTTTGTTAGAAGTGGGGATCAAAGGGGTTAATATGTTTATTTTGGTAATCGGTTTGGCTGGTGGGGTATTGGACTGTGGGGGGGAAGCTACACTACAGAAACAAATAATAAAAAATAAAAAAAAAACATTTTTATTTGCAAACTGGGTACTGGCAGACAGCTGCCAGTACCCAAGATGGCCCCAATAAGGCAGAGGGGGAGGGTTAGGGAGCTATTTTGGGGGGATCAGGGAGGTTGGGGGCTAAGGGGGGACCCTACATAGCAGCATATGTAAATATGCTTAAAAATTTTTTTTTTTATTTTTTTTTATACCTTTTATTTTAGTACTGGCAGACTTTCTGCCAGTACTTAAGATGGCGGGGACAATTGTGGGGTGGGGGAGGGAAGAGTGCTGTTTGGGAGGGATCAGGGGGTGGGATGTGTCAGGTGGGAGTCTGATCTCTACACTAAAGCTAAAATTAACCCTGCAAGCTCCCTACAAACTACCTAATTAACCCCTTCACTGCTGGCCATAATACACATGTGATGCGCAGCAGCATTTAGCGGCCTTATAATTACCAAAAAGCAACGCCAAAGCCATATATGTCTGCTATTTCTGAACAAAGGGGATCCCAGAGAAGCATTTAAAACCATTTGTGCCATAATTGCACAAGCTGTTTGTAAATAATTTTAGTGAAAAACCTAAAGTTTGAAAAAGTGAACAATTTTTTTTTATTTGATTGCTTTTGGCGGTGAAATGGTGGCATGAAATATACCAAAATGGGCCTAGATCAATACTTGGGGTTGTCTACTACACTTCACTGCTGGGCATAATACACGTGTGGTGCGCAGTGGCATTTAGCAGCCTTCTAATTACCAAAAAGCAAAGCCAAAGCCATATATGTCTTCTATTTATGAACAAAGGGGATCCCAGAGAAGCATTTACAACCATTTATTCCATAATTTCATGAGTTGTTTGTAAATAATTTCAGTGAGAAACCTAAAGTTTGTGAAAAAATTTGTGAAAAAGTAAAATTTTTTTTTTATTTGATCGCATTTGGCGGTGAAATGGTGGCATGAAATATACCAAAATGGGCCTAGATCAATACTTTGGGATGTCTTCTAAAAAAAAATATATACATGTCAATGGATATTCAGAGATTCCTGAAAGATATTAGTGTCCCAATGTAACTAGCGCTAATTTTGAAAAAAAGTGGTTTGGAAATGGCAAAGTGCTACTTGTATTTATGGCCCTATAACTTGCAAAAAAAGCAAAGAACATGTAAACATTGGGTATTTCTAAACTCAGGACAAAATTTAGAAACTATTTAGCATGGGTGTTTTTTGGTGGTTGTAGATGTGTAACAGATTTTGGGGGTCAAAGTTAGAAAAAGTGTGTTTTTTTCCATTTTTTCCTCATATTTTATAATATTTTTTATAGTAAATTATAAGATATGATGAAAATAATGGTATATTTTGAAAGTCCATTTAATGGCGAGAAAAACGGTATATAATATGTGTGGGTACAGTAAATGAGTAAGAGGAAAATTACAGCTAAACACAAACACCGCAAAAATGTAAAAATAGCCTTGGTCCCAAACGGACAGAAAATGGAAAAGTGCTGTGGTCATTAAGGGGTTAAGGGTACACAAAACCCAATTTTTTTCTTTCATGATTCAGATAGAGCATGCAATTTTAAGCAATTTTTTTATTTTTTCCTTTTATCAATTTTTCTTCATTCTCTGGCTATCTTTATTTGAAAAAGCAGGAATGTAAGCTTAGAAGCCGGCCCATTTTTGGTTCAGCACCTGGGTAGTGCTTGCTAATTGGTGGTTAAATGTAGAAGTACCGGGAAAACGAAGAGGGCTTCAAACCCCTCAAACCCCTCAATAGTAACAATGTGTTTTTCACCACTTAAAAATGACCTAGAGTAGGGTCTAAATGTGAGCAGCTTGTAAAAGCTACAAAACAGGGGTGAAATAGTTAGGTAGTTAAAGGATTAAATGAGATTACAACCTTAAAGGGACAGTATACTATAAAATTGTTTTCCCTTAAAGGGACAGTAAACACCAGAATTTTTGTTGTTTACAAATGTAGATAATCCCTTTATTACCCATTCCTCAATTTTGCATAACTAACACAGTTATAATAATATACTTTTTACCTCTGTAATTACCTTGTATCTGTGCCTCTGCAAACTGCCCCCTTATTTCAGTTCTTTTGACAGACTTGCATTTTTAGCCAATCATTGCTGCACGTGCCTGAGCTCAATGTTATCTATATGAAACACATGAACTAACGCCCTCTAGTGGTGAAAACTGTCAAAATGCTTTCAGATTAGAGGCAGTCTTCAAGGTCTAACAAATTAGCATATGAACCTCTTGGATTTAGCTTTCAACTAAGAATACCAAGAGAACAAAGCAAAATTAGTAATAAAAGTAAATTGGAAAGTTGTTTAAAAGTACATGCCCTATTTAAATCATGAAATATTTTTTTTTCTTTACTGTCCCTTTAATGTGTTTCCAATTACTTTTTTCACCAGCTGCAGAGTATAAAATGTATGAGATTTGCTTTTTTAAGGCTTATTTGTGTAAATGAATTAGCTGATTTTGTGTTTGGAAGCCACAACCTAATAAAATGGGTTGAGCTTCTAGGTATAATCAGATCTCATTACTTTATCACATTGTGTAAATATTCCTGCTTCTTTATCTTATATCTGTCCATAAACCAATCACCAATACTTGGAGAGAACAATGGAAAATTAACATTTTATTACCTTATCTCTTCTATAACCCACTCGGAGTGTAATTTCTTCTGCTGGCTGTGTTTAGACAGATTGGCCTTGAGACCAAACATTTCAGGATGGGTGGGGATACCACAGGTTAAATAAACAATTTCAAATGCCAATATAAGGTTAATGGGAATACTTGTAAACAATATAATACACTCTAGCAGGTAAAGTGGATCATTGGGAACAAATTAAAGGGGTCCCTTTAACATTCATAGGAACCTATTGTAATAAATTTAATGCCACAGCACTGCTAAACCATCTGAATGCATCTTTTGTGTTGTCAGGATAGGCAGACTAGAACCATTTTTCTATTGTTGTATGGTTGCTTTTCAACTTTGACAAGTATTCTTTTTTCCGAAATTTAAAGGTACAGTCTACTCCAGAATTTTTATTGTTTTAAAAGATAGATAATAGCTTTATTACTCATTCCCCAGTTTTGCATATATTTTACCTCTGTGATTACCTTGTATCTAAGCCTCGGCAGACTGCCTCCTTATCTCAGTGCTTTTGACAGACTTGCATTTTAGCCAATCAGTGCTGACTCATAAATAACTCCACTGGAGTGAGCACAATGTTATCTATATGGCACATTTGAACTAGCACTGTTTAATTGTGAAAAACTGTAAAAAATTATGAGATATGAGGTGGCCTTCAAGGGCTTAGAAATTAGTGTACTAGCCTACCTAGATTTCAACAAAGAATACCAAGAGAATAAAGCACATTTGATGAGAAAAGTAAGTTAAAAAGTTGTTTAAAATTGCATGTCCTATCTGAATCATGCAAGTTTAATTTTGTCTGTCCCTTTAAATATATTGTTTCTTAAAGCACCATTTACATTTAGGCATGGACTGGAAACAGAATGGCAACTTATTGTTTCTATGCAATGGATTTTTAATGCCTTTTTTTAATGGATTTTAACATTGTTTAAACTGTAAATCGTGCACCTCCATGCACTCTAAATCCATACCAAATCACAAGAATGTGTTTTGAAGTGCTTGTGCCTACATTATGGAACTCACAATCACAAATGCCCGTTCCAGCTCTATAATGTGGGCGCAAGCACTTTGAAACAATCTCGTGAATGATTATGGACCCCTATAAAAACACGACGGCAAATTAAAATTACCCTTCACTGGAAGTAAGTGACTGGTAGCAATTATCACTTAGAAAATTAACCAGAGACTAGATATCTGGTTAATATTCTAAAAGGGCCCCAATCGGCCCCAAAATAAAGAGATCTTTATTTTTTTATGATAAAAAAAAATGTAGATAAACCTTCATAAAGGCTCAATATAGGGCCGAAACGCATTGACAGTATATGGTAAGCCTATTTCTAATACTTTTATTGCTTTTTAGCAGTGTTGTACTATTGTTGTTCTCTGTTTTTCCAGGTTAGTTTTCTTTATCACACGACAACTAGAAGGAGATTAACAGATCACTCCAGTATTGTACCACCTGGGTAAAATTTATTTAGCACTAAGACACATTAGGAATATTACTTTGATAATGTTTTCGTCATTTTTTTCGTCATTCTGGACACCGATTGACACTTTCACATATTTTTAAGTTTGACACACTTTATCTTGAACATTTGTATTATTTGAAACACTTATTTGGATTATTTATCACTGTGGATTTTTTATCACTGTGGATCACACTCAGTTGCGATTTGATTTTTTTCATCACTGACTTTTTTCATCACTGTGGAACACACTCAGTTGTGATCACATTTGAGACTTAATTTTTGCGATTTTATTATTTATTCATTTATTCATTTTTTTATTATTTATTTTTTATTATTATTTTTTCATATTTTCCTCTCCTCATTTTAAGTTTTGATTAGTACGCACACCACTTAGGCATGACCCTATTGGTCTTATTATTTACCTGTTTCTTGTTCTAGTTGTTTAACTACAAATGTTGCAACTAATATGAGCTCATAGGTCACATGGATCCATGTTATTTTATACTGTATTTTTAATGTTATTTTTAATGTTTTTTATTATTGTTATTATTGGCTATATCCATCATCAATATAGTTTGAATCATAGATCTGTTTTGTAATACAATTGCTACATACGAGCTAATACCTCGTTTGTAATTACATTGCTCCAAAAAGCCGCCTTGATTTTAGAGATTTACACTAAATCATAAGAATTCTTGTTACACAAGTTTTATTAATATTAAATTCACCTCTGCCTTAGTTTAGGCGCTCCTTGTACTTCCTTTTTCTTACATAGTCTTCTGAGGGTGTGCTAGGTACCCCTCCAACAAGGAGCTAGAGGCTATTCAACCAAGCGCCAGAGTTACAACTCTTTTTTGTAAGTACAGATGGCCCTTGGTTTACGCAGGTTCAATTTGCACCGTTTCAGAATAACAACCTTTTTTTCAGTCATGTGACTGCTATTGAAAAGCATTAAAAAGCAGTGCACTAATTAAAATAGCCAGTAGGTGGAGCTGTCCGCTTGTGTTGCAGCAAAGTTATGCAACTTAGCAGACTGAAATTAATCTGTGTACACAGAACACACCATAGCTATCGAGCAACAAGATCTAGCAACCACTTTCCTATTATCTTCCTGTCCAGCTGCTTGAGGTGAGGGTGCCTAACTGCCTATTAATCAGTCCAGATTGAAATGCATAGAATAGGTGCAGACCCAATATTATCTAACTTGCTAACAATGCAGAGAACTGTTTGCAGAAAAATTCAAGTAAAAAAATGTTTTTGTTCATTAAACTTAGTTTGATGATACAGTCTGTTGTGTGATTATTTAATTAGGTTTATAACGCTGTTTAGTCTTCATTTCAAAGCTTTAAAAATAATGTATTAGGTGTTACTTATGGCAATTTTGAGAGGGCCCTGGAATCTAACTCCCTCACTTCCCATTGACTTACATTATAAAATGGGTTTCAATTTACAAATATTTCGATTTACAACCATTCCTTCTGGAACCTAACCCCGGCGTAAAGTGAGGGCTACCTGTATATTAGATTTGTATAGGTTGAACTTGAAGAACTTCAGTCTTTTTGTCAACCTCATTTACTATGGCCTAGATTTGGAGTTTGTCGGTAGCCGTGAAAACCAGTGTTAGAGGCTCCTAACGCTGGTTTTAGGCTACCGCCGGTATTTGGAGTCAGTCAAAAAAGGGTCTAACGCTCACTTTTCAGCCACGACTTTTCCATACCACAGATCCCCTTACGTCAATTGCGTATCCTATCTTTTCAATGGGATCTTTCTAACTCCGGTATTTAGAGTCGTGGCTGAAGTGAGCGTTAGAAAACGACAAAACTCCAGCCGCAGAAAAAAGTCAGTAGTTAAGAGCTTTCTGGGCTAACGCCGGTTTATAAAGCTCTTAACTACTGTGCTCTAAAGTACACTAACACCCATAAACTACCTATGTACCCCTAAACCGAGGCCCCCCCCACATCGCCGACACTCGATTACATTTTTTTAACCCCTAATCTGCCGACCGCCACCTACGTTATACTTATGTACCCCTAATCTGCTGCCCCTAACACCGCCGACCCCTGTATTATATTTATTAACCCCTAACCTGCCCCCCACAATGTCGCCGCCAGCTACCTACAATAATTAACCCCTAATCTGCCGACCGCAAAGAGCCGCCACCTACATTATAGCTATGTACCCCTAATCTGCTGCCCCTAACACCGCCGACCCCTATATTATATTTATTAACCCCTAATCTGCCCCCCTCAATGTCGCCTCCACCTGCCTACACTTATTAACCCCTAATCTGCCGACCGGACCGCACCGCTATTATTATAAAGTTATTAACCCCTAATCCGCCTCACTAACCCTATAATAAATAGTATTAACCCCTAATCTGCCCTCCCTAACATCGCCGACACCTAACTTCAAACATTAACCCCTAATCTGCCGACTGGAGCTCACCGCTATTCTAATAAATGTATTAACCCCTAAAGCTAAGTCTAACCCTAACACTAACACCCCCCTAAATTAAATATAATTTTAATCTAACTAAATTAATTAACTCTTCTTAAATAAATTATTCCTATTTAAAGCTAAATACTTACCTGTAAAATAAATCCTAATATAGCTACAATATAAATTATAATGATATTATAGCTATTTTAGGATTAATATTTATTTTACAGGTAACTTTGTATTTATTTTAACCAGGTACAATAGCTATTAAATAGTTAAGAACTATTTAATAGCTAAAATAGTTAAAATAATTACAAATTTACCTGTAAAATAAATCCTAACCTAAGTTACAATTAAACCTAACACTACACTATCAATAAATAAATTAAATACAATTCCTACAAATAAATACAATGAAATAAACTAACTAAAGTACAAAAAATAAAAAAGAACTAAGTTACAAAAAATAAAAAAATATTTACAAACATTAGAAATATATTACAACAATTTTAAACTAATTACACCTACTCTAAGCCCCCTAATAAAATAACAAAGCCCCCCAAAATAAAAAAATGCCCTACCCTATTCTAAATTACTAAAGTTCAAAGCTCTTTTACCTTACCAGCCCTGAACAGGGCCCTTTGCGGGGCATGCCCCAAGAAGTTCAGCTCTTTTGCCTGTAAAAAAAACCATACAATACCCCCTCCCAACATTACAACCCATCACCCACATACCCCTAATCTAACCCAAACCCCCCTTAAATAAACCTAACACTAAGCCCCTGAAGATCTCCTTACCTTGAGTCGTCTTCACCCAGCCGAGCCAAATTCTTCATCCAAGCGGAGCAAGAAGAGGTCCTCCATCCGGTAGAAGTCTTCATCCAAGCGGGGGCAGAAGAGGTCTTCCATCCGATTGAAGTCTTCATCCAAGCGGAATCTTCTATCGTCATCCATCCGGAGCGGAGCGGCAGCATCCTGAAGACCTCCGACGCGGAACATCCATCCTAGCCAACGACTGAACGACGAATGATGGTTCCTTTAAATGACGTCATCCAAGATGGCGTCCCTCGAATTCCGATTGGCTGATAGGATTCTATCAGCCAATCGGAATTAAGGAAAGAATATTCTGATTGGCTGATGGAATCAGCCAATCAGAATCAATTTCAATCCGATTGGCTGATCCAATCAGCCAATCAGATTGAGCTTGCATTCTATTGGCTGTTCCGATCAGCCAATAGAATGCGAGCTCAATCTGATTGGCTGATTGGATCAGCCAATCGGATTGAACTTGATTCTGATTGGCTGACTCCATCAGCCAATCAGAATATTCCTACCTTAATTCCAATTGGCTGATAGAATCCTGTTAGGGAGGGCAGATTAGGGGTTAATACTATTTATTATAGGGTTAGTGAGGCGGATTAGGGGTTAATAACTTTATAATAATAGCGGTGCGGTCCGCTCGGCAGATTAGGGGTTAATAAGTGTAGGCAGGTGGAGGCGACGTTGTGGGGGGCAGATTAGGGGTTAATTAATATAGGGGTCGGCGGTGTTAGGGGCAGCAGATTAGGGGTACATAGGGATAATGTAAGTAGCGGCGGTGTACGGAGCGGCAGATTAGGGGTTAATAATAATATGCAGTGGTCAGCGATAGCGGGGGCGGCAGATTAGGGGTTAATAAGTGTAAGGTTAGGGGTGTTTAGACTCGGGGTACATGTTAGAGTGTTAGGTGCAGACGTAGGAAGTGTTTCCCCATAGCAAACAATGGGGCTGCGTTAGGAGCTGAACGCGGCTTTTTTGCAGGTGTTAGGTTTTTTTTCAGCTCAAACAGCCCCATTGTTTCCTATGGGGGAATCGTGCACGAGCACGTTTTTGAGGCTGGCCGCGTCCGTAAGCAACTCTGGTATCGAGAGTTGAAGTTGCGTTAAATATGCTCTACGCTCCTTTTTTGGAGCCTAATGCAGCCATTCTGTGGACTCTCAATACCAGAGTTATTTTAAAGGTGCGGCCAGAAAAAAGCCAGCGTTAGATACGCGGGTCCTTACTGACAAAACTCTAAATCTAGCCGTAAGTTACTATGTTTCATGCTGTTTTCTAAAAGGGTAAACCAAATAGACAATCGCAATACAACATTAAGTTATATGTATAAACTCTGAAACTATGCCACTGTGTGTGTGTATATACACTCACCGGCCACTTTATTAGGTACACCTGTTTAATTGCTCAGTAACACAAATTGCTAATCAGCCAATCACATGGCAGCAACTTAATGCATAATGCATTTAGGCATCTAGACGTGGTGAAGACGACTTGCTGAAGATCAAACTGAGCATCAGAATGGAGAAGAAAGGGATTTAAGTGACTTTGAATGTGGCATGGTTGTTGGGGCCAGACGGGCTGGTCTGAGTATTTCAAAAACTGCTGATCTACTGGGATTTTTATGCACAACCATCTCTAGGGTTTACAGAGAATGGTCCGAAAAAATGAAAATATCCAATGAGCTTCAGTTGTGTGGACGAAAATGCCTTGTTGATGCCAGAGGTCAGAGGAGAATGGGCAGACTGGTTTGAGATGATAGAAAGGCAACAGTAACTCAAATAACCACTTGTTACAACCAAGGTATGCAGAATACCCTCTCTGAATGCACAACACGTAAAACCTTGAAGCATTTGGGCTACAGCAGCAGAAGACCACACCGGGTGGCACTCCTGTCAGCTAAGAACAGGAAACTGAGGCTACAATTCACACAGGCTCATCAAAATTATACAATAGAAAATTAGAAAAATGTTGCCTTTGTCTGATGAGTTTCAATTTCAGCAACAACATTCAGATGGTAGGGTCAGAATTTGGCGCAAACAACATGAAAGCATCCTGCCTTGTATCAATGGTTCAGGCTGGTGGTGGTGTAATGTTGTGGGGGATATTTTTTTGGCACACTTTGGGCCCCTTAGTACCAATTGAGCATCGTTTAAACACCACGGCCTACCTGAGTATAGTTGATGACCATGTCCATCCCTTTATGACTACAGTGTACCCATCTTCCAGCAAGATAATGCACCATGTCAAAAACTCAAATAATCTCAAACTGGTTTCTTGAACATGACAATGAGTTCACTGTACTCCAGTGGCCTCCACAGTCACCAGATCTTAATCCAATAGATCACCTTTGGGATGTGGTAGAACGGGAGATTCACATCATGGATGTGCAGCCGACAATTCTGCAGCAACTGCGTGATGCTATCATGTCAATATGGACTAAAGTGTCTGAGGAATGTTTCCAACACCTTGTTGAATCTATGCCACAAAGAATTAAGGCAGTTCTGAAGGCAAAAGGGGGTCCAACCCGGTACTAACAAGGTGTATCTAATAAAGTGGCTTGTTAGTGTGTGTGTGTATATATATATATATATATATATATATATATATATATATATATATATATATATATATATATATATAAATATGAGCAGCTGGAGAGCACTCGCACAACTAGTTCAGCTTGCCAGGGTGCAAAAACGTAAATAAATATGAACAAATGGCTTGCACTCGCTGGACTTTTAAAATACGTGCCTTTATTTGTGATGTTTCAGGGACCATATCCCCTTCCTCAGACAAGGAAACACAGTGAAATACATTCATTTATAGAGACAAACAACCAATGAAACAAAAGCCCCACCCCCTGATTCAGAAAACCGCCAAGTGGTTATCATGGAAACCACAATAAACAGCATAATACACACCCTCAAAGCTGACCCAATAGAAAAGCTAGAAAACATAGTGACAACTAACCTAAAGAGTATTATAAAACTAACGGCGAGATTACGAGTTTTTGTTTGTAAGGCTTGCAGGGTTAACGAGCCTTTTGTTCCACATCTCATCTCAATACCAGCGTTGCTTACGGTAGTGGTAAGCTTGCTAAACGTGCTCGTGCACGATTTCCCCATAGGAAACAATGGAGCTGAGCTGGCTGAAAAAAACCTAACACCTGCAAAAAAGCAGCGTCCAGCTTCTAACGCAGCCCCATTGTTTCCTATGGGGAAAATAAATCTATGTCTGCACCTAACACCCTAACATGAACCCCGAGTCTAAACACCCCTAATCTTACACTTATTAACCCCTAATCTGCCGCCCCCGCTATCGCTGACACATACATTATATTATTAACCCCTAATCTGCTGCTCCGGACACCGCCGCCACCTACATTATCCCTATGAACCCCTAATCTACTGCCCCCAACATCGCCGACACCTACATTATATTATTAACCCCTAATCTGCTGCTCCGGACACCGCCGCCACCTACATTATCCCTATGAACCCCTAATCTACTGCCCCTAACATCGCCGACACCTACATTATATTTATTAACCCCTAATCTGCTGCCCCCAACGTCGCCGCAACTATATTACATTTATTAACCCTAATCTGCTGCTCCGGACATCGCCGCCACCTACATTATCCCTATGAACCCCTAATCTACTGCCCCTAACATCGCCGACACCTACATTATATTTATTAACCCCTAATCTGCCGCCCCCAATGTCGCCGCCACCTACCTACAATTATTAACCCCTAATCTGCCGACCGGACATCGCCGCCACTTTAATAAATGTATTAACCCCTAAACCGCCACACTCCCGCCTCGCAAACACTAGTTAAATCTTATTAAACCCAAATCTGCCCCCCCCAACGTCGCCGACACCTACCTAATTTATTAACCCCTAATCTTCCGACCCCAACGTCGCCGCTACTATAATAAATGTATTAACCCTAAGTCTAACCCACCCCTAACTTAAATATAATTTAAATTAAACAAAATTAATTTAGCATAATTAAATAAATTAATCCTATTTAAAACGAAATACTTACCGATAAAATAAACCCTAAGCTAGCTACAATATAACTAATAGTTACATTGTAGCTATCTTAAGATTTATATTTATTTTACAGGCAACTTTGTATTTATTTATTTTTTTTTTTTTGTTTAATCTTTTATTTGTATCAGAATTTCTCAGTAAAGCAATACAAAAACAGATTTTCAACAGTATGTACATTACATAAGACAAAATTAGGCACATATTCATTTCTTTCTTTTAACAGTCTTACACATATGGTATAACAAAAAGTCTCTTTATAAGTCCTCTTCACTTCACAGTGAATGATCATTAGGTGTTAAGTCATGAGTGTTACCTGACATCCGTATAAATCTCTTACAGTGTAATTTAGCTACTTTAGTCAAATTATGCTGTCAACATAGGATCTAACTTAAGACCTACCGAACCTGATTTTCCAGTAACACTTAAGGTCATTTCGGTTTTAGATAGAGCCCAGGTAGTCAGGGGTGTAAGTTACGTCCAGAAGCTGATGTTATTGATATTTATCTTCGTGTGTGAAGGATTGTATCCTACCCAAGTATGAGAATATATTCAATGTATGTCAATGTATGTCACTACCACATATGTTACCTATTGGTACCCTCAAAGCGATCTAGGTCTCTTTAGAACTATAATAAGATTCCCAAAAAAACATCATCTCAGCATAAAAGTCCAATTTATCTACTGTATAGTAAAAATATCTCTCTAATGACAGGTTCCTCTCCATTTGTGTTTTCCACATAGACAAAGTTGGCGTGGCCTCAGATTTCCACAACCTAGGAATTATTTGTTTAGCACTGCATATGGCCAAGTGGAAAAGAGAAGTGTGTTGCTTAAAATGGAATTTAGGTAGAATATGGAATAAGTATATAAGGGGGTCTAGGGTGATATTATGATTTAATAATCTACCCATTTCTTGGTTGATTTCTGTCCAAAAGTTCATAATTTTAGGACACTCCCACCAGATATGGTAGGGAGTACCCACTCCTGAGCATTTCCTCCAGCATCTGTCTGATGCTTCTGGAAATATATATTAAACAAATCGTTAATCACAGCACCACAAAAGCATTCTATCCACTATCAGAAAAAATTAGAAAAAATTCTATATATGTTTTTAGGGTGCAAGAGTTTAGTAAAACCTCCAATTTTACCATCTACAAATAACCAAAAAATGAAACTCAGCACACCTCAATTTAGCAAAAGTGTAAATGTAATTTATTACAAGGTATCTAATTACAATACTATAATATGAATCCACAACTTTCAGTCCATCCACACATGCAAACTACTTTCATTCATAAAATAATAAGATTCTTATTATTTTATGAATGAAAGTAGTTTGCATGTGTGGATGGACTGAAAGTTGTGGATTCATATTATAGTATTGTAATTAGATACCTTGTAATAAATTACATTTACACTTTTGCTAAATTGAGGTGTGCTGAGTTTCATTTTTTGGTTATTCTGGAAATATATGTTTTAGTCTGTAAGGTACTAGCGAAGCAAAAATTTATAATTGGTTTCCAATAAAGTGGCCGAATGAGCTGATTTGCTGGTGTACAAGAAAATGTCAAACCATTCCTCCTCAGAGAGTGTATAAGGAAGTTCTTTATGCCATGATGTTATAGTTGGAGTTTGTTTAAATTCGGAGGGTTTGAGTAAAAGTTGGTATAGGGTAGATATAGCACGTGTCAGCGGAGAGTCAAGAGTACAAAGTATCTCTAAAGGGGTACGTTCTCTAATCATTAAGTGCTTGAGTTTATGAGTCTGTAAGAAGTGTTGAAGTTGTAGATATCTAAACCAACTGGCAAATTGCGTGACTCCTAAGTCTGACATTTGTTGTTGAGGTAGCAGCTTGTTCATGTCGAGTAATGTATACATTGGGAGGAATCTATCTAAGCTACTCTGTGCCTTAGGCGTAATCAATAGTCCACTTTGAAAGTCAGGGTTGGATAATACTGTTGTCAGTGGGGAAGGTACAGTTGAGATATGTGGGCAATTGGCTAGGACCCGGTACCATACAGCAAATGTTTCTTTAATTATGGGGTAGGTTTTCATTAAAGCTGGAAGATTTCCTTTCGATTGCCAGCAGTATACCCCAATTTGGGGAGAGTTAGTTAAATCATGTTCTAATGTTATCCAGATTTTATCCTGGGTGCTAGAAATTGTGCACCAATCTATTATTCTCTTTAAAAAGACTGCTATTCGGTATTTAACTAGGTCTGGGACTCCCAGACCTCCATATTGTTTTGATAGATAAAGTGTAGTTCTGGCTATTCTTGGGGGTCTCTTCCTCCAGATATATGAGTTCATCACCGATTGTAATCTACAGAGATAGGAGTCTGAAAGTGGAATAGGGACTGTTTGGAACAAATAAAGAATTTTAGGGAGGATGGTCATTTTAGCTATTCCTATCCTACCCAACCAGGATATATGTTTATGTAGCCACAATGATGTATCTTTGGTGATAGCGGTCAGTAGTGGCTCATAATTAAGTTCTTGCAGTTGTTGGGTATTGCTAGTGAGGTGAATGCCTAAATATTTCAAGGAGGTCTTCTGTATCAAGTATGGTACCTGGGAACCGATTGTTTGGATGGCCGTATCATCCATTCCAATGGGAAGTAGTTCGGACTTATGTCTATTTACCAGATAATTAGAACAGAGGCCAAATTCCTCCAGTGTACTCCGTGTTGCAGCGAGGGATACAGTCGGGTGAGTCAGTGTCAGTAATAGGTCGTCCGCGTATAGTGCTAATTTATGATGGGTGGATTCAATGGTAAGTCCAGTTATATTAGGGTTGTCACGTAATTTGGTAGCAAGGGTTTCCATTGATAGTACGAACAACAAGGGCAAAAGAGGACAACCCTGTCTAGTAACATTTAAGATGGGAAAGGGTTCGGAAAGAGTACCATTGACTTTAATTTTAGCAGTTGGATAAGTATAGAGGGCCATAATTTTCTGGATAAAGTTGTCCGGGAAGCCAAATTTCTGTAAGGTGAGTTTTAAAAAGGTCCAGTCCAGTCTGTCAAAAGCTTTTTCAGCGTCAGTCGATAACAAAACAAGGGGGATATCATGTGTGCTTGCATATTGTATTAAATGTAAAATTTTGACAGTATTGTCTTTAGCTTCCCGTCGTGGCACGAAGCCTACCTGGTCTGGATGGATCAATAAGGGTAGTGTTTTGTTAATTCTGGTGGCTAAAATCTTGGCATATATTTTTATATCTATATTCAAAAGGGATATTGGGCGGTAATTTGATGGAATAGTCGGGTCTTTACCCGGTTTCGGTATGATTGTTACTATTGCTTCGAGCATGGAAGAAGGAAGCTCATGGGATTCGTCAATATAATTAAAAACTGCTAGCAAGTATGGGAGGAGAAGATGTTTGAATTTTTTATAATAACCACTGGTGAGACCATCCGGGCCAGGGCTTTTACCCTGTTTTAATGAATGTATGGCCCTATCAATCTCCTCTGCTGTAATAGCTGAACTAAAAGAATCAAGTTCCTCCTGAGGTATTATGGGTACTGAAATAGTATCTAAATATTTGTTGCAAATTATCTTATGTACTGCAGTGTTTCTTTGTGGGGTTAAGCTATATAACTCCGAGTAATATTCCCTGAATATTTCTGTCATTCTGTGAGTCTCTACAGTTAAACCACTAGGGGGATCTTGTAGTGCATTAATGTAATAGGCCGACTGCTTTGTTTTAAGAGCTCTCGCCAAAAGTTTACCCAGTCTATTACCTTCTATGAAGAATTTCTGCTGTAATTTTAACGCTTGCTTCTGGGCTGTCTTTTCTAAGAAATTTTTAAGTTGCTGCCTAGCTTGATCTCGTTGTGATTTTAGGGTGTCATCGTGTGGGTTGTCCTTATATAGATTTTCCACTTGATGATAAGTGGTAGTAAGATCTGTTTGCTGCATCCTATGTGTTTTATTTTGGAAAGCTTTAATTCTTATCATCTCACCTCTCATAACACACTTGTGTGCTTCCCATAAAGTGTACGGGTTTGTGCCTGGAGTGTTGTTGTGGTTAAAATAGTCTGCTATACATTTTTCTACCTGGTGTAGTAATGGTTCTTCTTTTAGTATGGTGTCATCAAAGCGCCATTGATATGTCTTAAAGGGGAGTGTGGACCACTGTATCTTGCAAATAACTGCTGAATGATCAGACCAACTAGTTGGGACAATGTCTGTGGAAGTCACTGAGGAGATGGTGTTGTGATCTACAAATATGTAATCTATACGTGAATGGGTATTTTGCGGTGCTGAGTAAAATGTAAAATTCCTATCATTCGGGTGTTGGACACGCCAAGCATCGTGAACTCCTAATAGCGTTAAATCCTCCTTGATAGACTTAATTGATTTTTTCGACACTAGGGATTGTTTGGTTGAGCTATCTATCACCGGGTTCAAGGAGGTGTTTAGGTCACTGCCGATTATAAGGGACCCTTTGTAAAAGGCTAAAATATTATTGGATATCTTCCGAAAGAAAGATGCCTGGCGTGTGTTTGGAGTATAAATATTAACCAGTGTGATTGGTCTCCCGTGGAGTAATCCCTCCAGTGCCAGATATCTCCCTTCATTGTCTCTGTCTATTTGCTGGACATGAAACTGTAGGGAATTGTGAAGTAACACACTAACTCCTGAAATCTTTTTTGTGGGGTGGCTGCTATGGTAATGTCTAGTATATATAGATGCAAAAAACCCAGGTTCCTGTCCCTCTATATAATGCGTCTCTTGTAGGAAAAGGACGTCAACTTGCTTGTGTGTAATGTCAGTAAATGCTATGCGTCGTTTATGAGATGTATTGAAGCCTTTTACGTTTTGTGTCATAAATGTAATCGGTTTTAATCCAGTCATGACTTTTTTTATTAGGTCACAGCTTATCTAACTGTATTGTCTCGATTTAAAAATGCCAAATTAGTGCAAGGATAGCATTAAAGGTACATACGTTTGAAGTTTTGCTGATTGCAAATAGATTAAACACAAACAAGAACATCAAAAACATAAATATAAACAAAAACAATAAAAACAGTAACAATAACAAGTAACTTGACATTTCAAGTCTCCACATAGGGGGAAAATTAGCTTGCCCATAATGAGAACTTATAGTTAGGTAGGTGTGCAGGCACCCTTACAGGGACCTTGGCTCAGAGTAAAACATTCAGACTATCACCATTTCAAAGAACTAATATAAAATGTTCAGTCTTTTTCTTTGAAGAGTCTGATAAACATTTACAGATATAGTAATCATTGATATAATAAAAACAATATTAAACTTATGCAACATGGATGCATCTCACCCAATTGGCTCAGTCCTGGATCATCCCGGCTTGTCAGCTGGTGCGTGATCTTGGTGCTTTCTCGGTTTCTTGTTCTTTTGCTGTTGCCATTGTGCTTTGGGAGGTCTCGATGGTTTTGCTGTGTCATCCAAATCTTTTTCTACTCTCAGTAGTGTTGGTTGAGGGGGGTCTAACCCCAGAGCTTCACAAAAGTCTGGGATATCATCCAGTGTCTTACAGGTAAGTTTGTTGCCTTTATAGGAGGTATTAAGGGAACATGGGAAGCCCCAACGATAAGGAATTCCTTTTGCTCTGAGTAGAGTTGTCAGATGTTGGTATTCTTTACGCCTCTGTAAAGTGCGAGGGGCGAGGTCCACAAATATTTGCAGGAGACAATTCTGAAAACTAATGTCTTTGATTTGTCTCGCCGCTTTCAGGATATCTTCCTTGGTTTGAAAATGAGTCATTTTAAGTATGACATCTCTGGGGGGTGCTTGATCCGAGGGCCTTGGCCTTAAGGCCCTGTGAGCCCTGTCCATTGATAGATCTGCTGTAGACGAAGGGCCTAGTAGAAAGGAGAAGAGGCCTCTAAGAAATTCAGGAATGGTGTTTGGCAGGATTGTTTCCGGGATCCCTCTGACTCTAAGGTTTTGGCGTCGTTCTCTATTTTCTAAGTCTTCCAACTTATCTTGCAGTTGCATAAGCAGAGTATCATGTACTTGGGCTGTGGTCTGTAAGTTAGAAATTTCTTGTTGATTAAATTCGTTATCCTCTTCAAGTGTTTCCACCCTGTTGCCAATCTCTGACATATCCTTTCTTAGAGTAGCTAGTTCTTCCTTTATACAATCTCGCACCTTAACAATTATGTTATCCAGGTCGCTTTTGGATGGTATAGTAGCTAAGAAGGACTTGGTTAGTGGAATTGACTCCTCTGTGTCGCTTTCCTCACTATCTGAATGTGACATCTCCGATCTCTGTGGTGTAGCAAGATCAGGTAGAGCAGGTTGTGAGGTTTCTGCAGCTCTAAAAAAGGAGCTTACTGAATGACGTGGAGTTGCTGGCTTTTTTGCCTCTTTACCTGGTTTAGATATCTTTTTCGGTGACATTTTCGTACAGCGTTAAGAAATGCTTCTGTTAACTGGAATACTGTCACAGCTGTTATCAAATTCGGAGCTATAGCTATATTTCAAGTCCTGTAGTAATGCCCTGTAGTAATGACAGGTATATAAGTGTAAAATCTCCCTCACCAATTGTGAGCTGTGATAGGTGCGTTGTATCAAAGCAGCATGGTAATCAACTTTGTATTTATTTTAACTAGGTAGAATAGTTATTAAATAGTTATTAACTATTTAATAACTACCTAGCTAAAATAAGTACAAAATTACCTGTAAAATAAATCCTAACCTAAGTTACAATTACACCTAACACTACACTATTATTAAATTAATTACCTAAACCACCTACAATTAATTACAATTAAATAAAATAAAATAAATTACTAAAAAAAACAAACACTAAATTACAGAAAATAAAAAAAGAATTACAAGAATTTTAAACTAATTACACCTAATCTAATCCCCCTAATAAAATAAAAAAGCTCCCCAAAATAAAACATTTCCCTACCCTATACTAAATTACAACTAGCCCTTAAAAGCCTTTTGTGGGGCATTGCCCCAAAGTAATCAGCTCTTTTACCTGTAAAAAAAATACAATACCCCCCCAACATTAAAACCCACCACCCACCCAATCCCCCCTTAAAAAAACCTAACACTAACCCCCTGAAGATCACCCTTACCTTGAGCCTTCTTCACCCAGCTGCGCACAAGTGGACCTCCAGACGGCAGAAGTCTTCATCCAATCGGGGCCATCTTCAATCCAGCCGACGCGGAGCATCCTCTTCAAACGAAGTCCTAACGAAGAATGAAGGTTCCTTTAAATGACGTCATCCAAGATGGCGTCCCTTGAATTACGATTAGCTGATAGAATCCTTTTAGCCAATAGGAATTAAGGTAGGAAAAATCCTATTGGCTGATGTAATCAGCCAATCGGATTGAAGTTCCATCCGATTGGCTGATCCAATCAGCCAATAGGATTGACCTCGCATTCTATTTGCTGTTCCAATCAGCCAATAGAATGCAAGCTCAATTCTATTGGCTGATTGCATCAGCCAATAGGATTTTTCCTACCTTAATTCCGATTGGCTGATAGGATTCTATCAGCCAATCGGAATTCAAGGGACGCCATCTTGGATGACGTCATTTAAAGGAACCTTCATTCTTCGTTAGGACTTAGTTTCAAGAGGATGCTCCGCGTCGGCTGGATTAAAAATGGACCCGCTCCGCTCCAGAAGGATGAAGATAGAAGATGCCGCCTGGATGAAGATTTCTACCGTCTGGAGGACCTCTTCTGCCCCGATCGGATGAAGACTTCTGCCGTCTGGAGGTCCACTTGTGCCCGGCTGGGTGAAGACGGCTCAAGGTAGGGTGATCTTCAGGGGGTTAGTGTTAGGTTTTTTTAAGGGGGGATTGGGTGGGTTTTAGAGTAGGGGTGTGTGGGTGGTGGGTTGTAATGTTGGGGGGGTATTGTATTATTTTTTTACAGGTAAAAGAGCTGATTACTTTGGGGCAATGCCCTGCAAAAGGCCCTAAGGGCTATTTGTAATTTAGTATAGGGTAGGGAATTTTTTTTATTTTGGGTTTTTTTTTTATTTTATTAGGGGGATTAGATCAGGTGTAATTAGTTTAAAAATCTTGTAATTCTTTTTTTTTCTTCTGTAATTTAGTGTTTTTTCCCCCTGTAATTTAGTTTATTTAAATTAATTGTATTTAATTGTAGGTAGTTTAGGTAATTTATTTAATGATAGTGTAGTGTTAGGTGTAATTGTAACTTAGGTTAGGATTTATTTTACAGGTAAATTTGTACTTATTTTAGCTAGGTAGTTATTAAATAGTTAATAACTATTTAAAGGGACAGTCTAGTATAAATTAAACTTTCATTATTCAGATAGGACTTATAATTTTAATCAACTTTCCAATTTACTTTTATCATCAAATTTGCTTTTTTCTCTTGGTATTCTTAGTTTAAACTAAACATAGGTAGGCTCATATGCTAATTTCTAAGCCCTTGAGGGCTGCCTCTTATCACATGCTTTTTAAATCTCTTTTCAACACAAAGAGACAGAAAGTACACATGGGCCATATAGATAACACTGTGTTCAGGCACAGGGGGTTATTTAAGATTTAGCACAAACAATGCTAGATTTAAGACAATAGATAATAAACAGTCACAGTCATGTGATCAGGGGGCTGGAAGAAGGTTCCTAGATACAAGGTAATCACAGAGGTAAAAAGTATATTAATATAACTGTGTTGGTTATGCAAAACTGGGGAATGAGTAATAAAGGGATTATCTATCTTTTAAAACAATAACAATTCTATGGTAGACTGTCCCTTTAATAACTATTGTACCTAGTTAAAATAAATACAAACTTGCCTGTAAAATAAAAATAAACCCTAAGATAGCTACAATGTAACCATTAGTTATATTGTAGCTAGCTTAGGGTTTATTTTATCGGTAAGTATTTAGTTTTAAATAATTATGTTAACCCCTTAATGACGCAAGTCGTACAGGGTACGTCTTGCACAAACTGGTCTTTAAAGACCTGCGACGTACCCTGTATGACGTTGGGGTTGAAAGCGATCCTGATCGCTTCCAGACGCTTTCCGGTTATTGTAGTGATGCCTCGATATCGAGGCATCACTGCAATACCATTTTTCCCCATCCGATGCAGAGAGAGCCACTCTGTGGCCCTCTCTGCACCGGACATCAATGCCGCGATCGTTGGTAGGTGGGAGCAGACGTGGGAGGCGGGTGGGCGGCCATCGATGTCTTACCAATGTGCAGAGGTGGGCGGGGTTGCTGGGGGGCGCGCACGGACGGGCGCGCGTGCACAGGGGAGGCGGGCGCGTGCACAGGGAGGGAGCGGGTGGGAACCATTACACTATGGAACAGTGTGGTTTGTATTTAGAGGGAGAGAGGGGGAATAAATATGTTATAAATAAGTTAATTGAAGCGATCTGGGAGGGGGTGGGGGTTTAGTCTTGGGGGGGGAAGCTACACTACAGAAAAGTGGGGAAAAATAAAAAATATACATTTTTTTTGTAAACTGGGTACTGGCAGATAGCTGCCAGTACCCAAGATGTCTCCCAATAATGTAGAGGGGGAGGGTTAGAGAGCTGTTTGGGGGGGGGATCAGGGAGGTTTGGGGATACTACACAGCAGCATATGTGAATATGCTCCAAAAAAAAAAAAAAAAAAAAAAAAAGATACCTTTTATTTTAGTACTGGCAGACTTTCTGCCAGTACTTAAGATGGCGGGGACAATTGTGGGGTGGGGGAGGGAAGAGAGCTGTTTGGGAGGGATCAGGGGGTCTGATGTGTAAGGTTGGAGGCTGATCTCTACACTAAAGCTAAAATTAACCCTGCAAGCTCCCTATAAGATCCCTAATTAACCCCTTCGCTGCTAGACATAATACACGTGTGATGTGCAGCGGCATTTAGCAGCCTTCTAATTACCAAAAAGCATTGCCAAAGCCATATATGTCTGCTATTTCTGAACAAAGGGGATACCAGAGAAGCATTTACAACCATTTGTGCCATAATTGCACAAACTGTTTGTAAATAATTTCAGTGAGAAACCTAAAATTGCAAAAAAATTACGTTTTTTTAAAATTTGATCGCATTTGGTGGTGAAATGGTGGCATTAAATATACCAAAATGGGCCTAGATCAATACTTTGGGTTGTCTACTACACTACACTAAAGCTAAAATTAACTCTACAAGCTCCCTACATGCTCCCTAATTAACCCCTTCACTGCTGGGCATAAAACACGTGTGGTGCGCAGTGGCATTTAGCAGCCTTCTAATTACCAAAAAGCAACGCCAAAGCCATATAAGTCTGCTATTTCTGAACAAAGGAGATCCCAGAGAAGCATTTACAACCATTTATGCCATAATTGCACAAGTTGTTTGTAAATAATTTCTGTGAGAAACATAAAGTTTGTGAAAAAGTGAACTTTTTTTTTATTTGATCGCATTTGGCGGTGAAATGGTGGCATGAAATATACCAAAATGGGCCTAGATCAATACTTTGGGATGTCTTCTAAAAAAAAATATGTACATGTCAAGGGATATTTAGTATTCCTGACAGATATCAGGGTTCCAATGTAACTAGCGCTCATTTTGAAAAAAAAGTGGTTTTGAAATAGCAAAGTGCTACTTGTATTTATTGCCCTATAACTTGCAAATAAAGCAAATAACATGTTAACATTGGGTATTTATAAACTCAGGACAAAATTTAGAAACTATTTAGCATGGTTGTTTTTTGGTGGTTGTAGATGTGTAACAGATTTTGGGGGTCAAAGTTAGAAAAAGTGTGTTTTTTTTCCATTTTTTCCTCATATTTTATAATATTTTTAATAGTAAATTATAAGATATGATTAAAATAATGGTATCTTTAGAAAGTCCATTTAGTGTCGAGAAAAACGGTATATAATATGTGTGGGTACAGTAAATGAATAAGAGGAAAATTACAGCTAAACACAAACACTGCAGAAATGTAAAAATAACCCTGGTCCTTAAGGGAAAGAAATTGAAAAATGGCCTTGTCCTTAAGGGGTTAAATTAATTTAGTTTCATTTAAATTATATTTAAGTTAAGGGGGGTTAGACTTAGGGTTAGACTTAGGTTTAGGGGTTAATAAATTTATTATACTAGCAGTGACGTTGGGGTCGGAAGATTAGGGGTTAATAAATGTAGGTAGGTGTCAGCAAAGTTGGGGGGGCAGATTAGGGGTTAATAAAATGTAACTAGTGTTTGTGAGGTGGGAGTGCGGCGGTTTAGGGGTAATTACATTAATTAAAGTGGCGGCGATGTCCGGTCGGCAGATTAGGGGTTAATAATTGTAGGTAGGTGGCGGCGACATTGGGGACGGCAGATTAGGGGTTCATAGGTATAATGTAGGTGGCGGCGATGTCCGGTCGGCAGATTAGGGCCTCAGTTTAGGGGTTAATAGGTAGTTTATGGGTGTTAGTGTACTTTTTAGCACTTTAGTTAAGAGTTTTATGTTCCGGCGTTAGCCCATAAAACTCTTAACTACTGACTTTTAAATGCGGTAGGAGTCTTGACAGGAGAGAGTCTACCGCTCACTTCTTCAAGACTTGTAATACCAGCGTTAGGCAAATCCCATTAAAAAGATAGGATACAAAATTGACGTAAGGGGATTTGCGGTAGCCTCGAGTCGCGGAAGAAAAGTGAGCGGTAGACCCTTTCCTGCCTGACTCGTAATACCAGCGCTAGGAAAAAAGCAGCGTTGGGACCTCTCAAACTGTAATCTAGGCGAAAGCTTCCTTTGAACAGATTTGTAAGGCAGCCACTTGGTCCTCTTTACATACTTTTACCAAGTTCTACCATTTCAACACATTTGTAAAGGTTCTGTAGGTTACTTTGAATGTTTAGTGCCATACCTGTCTTAACTTTATCCCATGCTAATTCATGGTGGTCTCGTAGACACAGCTTGGGTATAGGGTATAGAATCCCACATGTGATGGCTTGTGGACGTTTTGCACAGTTGGCAGCAGTGCCTGTTGCACTTCACATAATCCTGCTTTATCTTTCCTGCTTTTCAAATTTCTCCTTTCTCTTGTAAGGTGTATCCAGTCCACGGATTCATCCTTTACTTGTGGGATATTCTCCTTCCTAACAGGAAGTGGCAAAGAGAGCACACAGCAGAGCTGTCCATATAGCTCCCCCTCTAGCTCCACCCCCCAGTCATTCTCTTTGCCGGCTCTAAGCAATAGGGTCCTTCTCGGAAGGGTAAAGTGAATGTGGTGTTAGATTTGTAGTTTTTGTTCTACAAGCAAAAGTTTGTTATTTTAAATGGTACCGGTTTGTACTATTTACTCTCCTGCAGAAAAGAGATGAAGATTTCTGCAGGGAGGAAAATGATTTTAGCATGTTGTAACTAAAATCCACTGCTGTTCCCACAAAGGACTGAGGAGTACCAGAAAACTTCAGTTGGGGGGAACGGTTTGGAGGTTAGGCTGCAATAAGGTATGTTCAGTCATTTATTTCTAGACAAGACTGTGATAATGCTAGAAAAGGACTGATGAGATCCCCATGAGGGGAGGGTAAGCTTTATTCAGAGACTAAGTATGGAATTACAAGCTTACAGATCAGGGCTAATTTAGGCTGGTTGACACTATTTTATGGCAAACGGTTTTTACTAGTAAATATCGTTTTTTGAGACACTTTGAGGTTCCGTTAGGTTTCTTTCAGGGGTTGCTACCCACATGGCTATTATTATAACACTTAGGAGTGTTTCTGTAGGCCTCACAACACCAGAGTAAGGTGGGAGGGGCTTAATTTCACGCCTCAGATGCGCAGTTAGACTGACTAGATCTTCAGGCTGTTTCACATGGAGGGTCCTGCTGCTGTTTGAGAGCCTATAAGAAACTTTTTCCCCACAAATCTGGTTCCTAAGGGCAGGTAGGGCCACAGCAGAGCTATGGCATGGTGCTGAAGTAGTTTTAACCAGTTGTTAGCTTGCTATTGATCCGGTTTTGGCATTAAGGGGTTAATCATTTTTCTTGCTAGTTGTGCAATCTTACCAATGCTTTAGGTACATACTGTGAAAATTTCAAAAAGTTTGCTACATTTTTCACTGTTTTGGAAAATTGTGTGCCTTTTTTATCTCTTAAAGGCACAGTAACGTTTTTTTGCAAAGTGTGTTTTTACTTGATTAAAGTGTTTTCTAAGCCTGTTTGTCTTACTACTAGTCTGTTAAACATGTCTGACACTAAGGAAAATCCTTGTTCAATGTGTTTAGAAGCCATGGTGGAACCCCCTCTCAGAATGTGTCCCACTTGTACTGATATGTCTATACATTTTAAAGAACAGATTCTTGCACTTAAAAATGTGGCCCAAGATGATTCTCAGACAGAAGTTAATGAGGTTAGCCCGTTATCCTCTCCCCAAGTGTCACAACCAGTTACGCCCGCTTAAGCGACGCCTGGCACCTCTAGTGCGTCTAACTCTTTTACCTTGCAAGACTTGGCGGCAGTTATGGATAATACCCTCTCAGTGTTTTTATCTAAACTGCCTGTGTTACCTGCGAAGCGTGATAGCTCTGTTTTAAGAACAGATTCTGAGCATTCTGACGCTTTAGTAGCCGTATCCGATATACACTCACAACGCTCTGAAATGGGGGCGAGGGATGTGCCGTCTGAGGGAGAAATTTCCGATTCGGGAAAGGTTGCTCCTCAGACAGACTCAGATACATTGGCATTTAAATTTAAACTAGAACACCTCCGCTTATTGCTCAGGGAGGTACTAGTTACTCTGGATGACTGCGACCCTCTGGTGGTTCCAGAGAAATTGTGTAAAATGGACAAGTACCTAGAAGTGCCTGTTTACACTGATGTGTTCCCGGTCCCTAAGAGGATTGCGGATATAGTAACTAGGGAGTGGGATAGACCAGGTATTCCGTTTGTTCCCCCTCCTGTTTTTAAGAAAATGTTCCCCATATCTGACACCACGCGGGACTCGTGGCAGACGGTCCCTAAGGTGGAGGGGGCTGTTTCATCACTTGCTAAACGCACAACCATACCAATTGTGTACAGTTGTGCTTTTAAAGACCCAATGGATAAAAAATTAGAGGGTCTACTTAAGAAAATTTTTGTTCAACAAGGTTTTCTTCTCCAACCTATAGCGTGCATTGTTCCTGTAACCACTGCAGCTGCTTTCTGGTTTGAGGCGCTGGAAGATGCGCTCCAGACGGAGACCTCATATGAGGACATTATGGACAGAACTAAGGCTCTTAAGCTGGCTAATTCTTTTATCACAGATGCCGCTTTCCAACTAGCTAAGTTAGCGGCAAAGAATTCAGGTTTCGCCAATCTGGCGCGCAGGGCGCTATGGCTGAAGTCCTGGTTGGCCGATGTGTCGTCAAAATCCAAACTACTGAACATCCCTTTCAAAGGAAAGACCCTCTTTGGGCCTGAATTGAAAGAGATTATCTCAGAAATCACTGGGGGGAAAAGGCCATGCTCTCCCTCAGGATAAGTCCTTTAAGACAAAGAACAAACAAAATAATTTTCGGTCCTTTTGAAATTTCAGGAGCGGTCTCGCTTCATCCTCCCCTGCTGCAAAGCAAGAGGGTAACACCTCACAACCCAGGGCAGCCTGGAAACCTTACCAGGGCTGGAACAAGGGTAAACAGGCCAAGAAGCCTGCAGCTGCCTCCAAGACAGCATGAAGGGGGAACCCCCGATCCGGGATCGGATCTAGTGGGGGGCAGACTCTCTCTCTTCGCTCAGGCCTGGGCAAGAGACGTACACGATCCCTGGGCCTTAGAGATTGTATCCCAGGGATATCTTCTAGAATTCAAGGACTCCCCTCCAAGGGGAAGGTTCCACATTTCTCGTTTGTCTACAGACCAGACAAAGAAAGAGGCGTTCTCACGCTGTGTAGAAGACCTACATACAATGGGAGTGATCCACCCAGTTCCAATTGTGGAACAAGGGCTGGGTTTTTACTCAAACCTGTTTGTGGTTCCCAAAAAAGAAGGAACTTTCAGACCAATCCTGGATCTCAAAATTCTAAACAAATTCCTCAGAGTCCCGTCATTCAAGATGGAGACCATTCGGACTATCTTACCAATGATCCAGGAGGGTCAATATATGACTACCGTGGATCTACCGGATGCGTATCTGCACGTTCCTATCCACAAAGATCATCACCAGTTTCTCAGGTTCGCCTTTCTGGACAAGCATTATCAGTTTGTGGCTCTTCCTTTCGGGTTGGCCACTGCTCCCAGAGTTTTCACAAAGGTGCTAGGGTCCCTCCTGGCGGTTCTAAGTCCGCGGGGCATAGCAGTGGCGCCTTACCTAGACGACATCTTAATTCAGGCATCGACTTTCTAAAGAGCCAAGTCTCACAAGGAAATTGTATTGGCCTTTCTGAGGTCTCACGGGTGGAAGGTGAACATCAAAAAGAGTTCTCTCTCCCCCCTCACAAGAGTTCCATTCCTTGGAACCCTAATAGACTCGGTAGAAATGAAGATATTTCTGACGGAGGTCAGAAAGTTAAAACTCTTAACTACTTGCCGAGCTCTTCATTCCATTCCTCAGCCGTCTGTAGCTCAGTGCATGGAGATAATCGGACTAATGGTAGCGGCAATGGACATAGTCCCTTTTGCACGGATACACCTCAGACCACTGCAACTATGCATGCTCAAACAGTAGAATGGGGATTGTGCAGATTTGTCTCCTCAAATACAGTTGGACCAGGAGACCAGAGATTCTCTTCTCTGGTGGTTGTCTCAGGATCACCTGTCTCAGGGAATGTGTTTCCGCAGACCAGAGTGGATCATCGTAACGACCAACGCCAGTCTGTTGGGCTGGGGTGCAGTCTGGGACTCCCTGAAAGCTCAGGGCTTATGGTCTCGGGAAGAAGCTCTTCTCCCGATAAACATTCTGGAACTGAGGGCGATATTCAACGCTCTTCAGGCATGGCCTCAGCTAGCTGCGGCCAAATTCATCAGATTTCAGTCGGACAACATCACGACTGTAGCTTACATCAACCATCAAGGGGGAACAAGGAGTCCCCTAGCAATGATGGAAGTAACCAAAATAATCAGGTGGGCGGAGGATCACTCTTGCCACCTCTCAGCAATTCACATCCCAGGAGTAGACAACTGGGAGGCGGATTTTCTAAGTCGTCAGACTTTTCATCCGGGGGAGTGGGAACTCCACCCGGAGGTATTTGCCCAGCTGACTCAGCTATGGGACACTCCAGAATTGGATCTGATGGCGTCCCGTCAGAATGCCAAACTTCCTCTTTACGGGTCCAGGTCCCGGGATCCCCAGGCGGTGTTGATAGATGCTCTAGCAGCGCCTTGGTCCTTCAATCTGGCCTATGTGTTTCCACCGTTTCCTCTCCTCCCTCGTCTGGTTGCCAGAATCAAGCAGGAGAGGGCGTCAGTGATTCTAATAGCGCCTGCGTGGCCACGCAGGACCTGGTATGCAGACCTAGTGGACATGTCATCCGTTCCACCATGGACTCTGCCAATGAGGCAGGACCTTCTACTTCAAGGTCCTTTCAAACATCCAAATCTAATTTCTCTGTGTCTGACTGCTTGGAGATTGAACGCCTAATTCTATCTAAGTGTGGTTTCTCTGAGTCGGTTATCGATACCCTGATTCAGGCTAGAAAGCCTGTCAGCAGGAAAATCTACCATAAGATTTGGCGAAAATATCTTTGTTGGTGCGAATCCAAGGGTTACTCATGGAGTAAGATTAGGATTCCCAGGATATTGTCCTTTCTCCAAGATGGATTGGAGAATGGAGAAAGGATTGTCAGCTAGTTCCTTAAAGGGACAGATATCTGCTTTGTCTATTCTTTTACACAAACGTCTGGCGGAGGTACCAGACGTTCAAGCGTTTACTCAGGCTTTAGTCAGAATCAAGCCTGTTTATAGACCTGTGGCTCCGCCATGGAGTCTGAATTTAATCCTTTCAGTTCTGCAAGGGGTTCCGTTTGAACCTTTACATTCCATAGATATTAAACTTTTATCTTGGAAAGTTTTGTTTTTGGTAGCTATCTCTTCTGCTCGAAGAGTTTCAGAGTTATCTGCTTTACAGTGTGACACTTACTTGGTGTTCCATGCAGATAAGGTAGTTTTGCGTAACAAACCCGGTTTTCTTCCTAAGGTTGTGTCTAATAAGAATATTAACCAGGAAATTGTTGTTCCTTCTCTGTGTCCTAATCCTTCTTCGAAGAATTAACGTTTGTTACACAGTCTTGATGTGGTTCGTGCTTTAAAGTTCTATTTTCAGGCAACTAAGGATTTCAGACAAACGACTTCATTGTTTGTTGTCTATTCTGGTAAGAGGAGAGGTCAGAAGGCGACTGCTACCTCTCTTTCCTTTTGGCTGAAAAGCATCATCCGTCTGGCCTATGAGACTGCTGGCCAGCAGCCTCCTGAAACAATTACTGCTCATTCTACCAGAGCAGTGGCTTCCACATGGGCTTTTAAAAATGAGGCTTCTGTTGAACAGATTTGTAAGGCAGCGACTTGGTCTTCGCTGCATACTTTTTCCAAATTTTACAAATTCAATACTTTTGCTTCTTCGGAGGCTATTTTTGGGAGAAAGGTTTTACAAGCAGTGGTGCCTTCCGTTTAGGGTACCTGTCTTGTTCCCTCCCTTCATCCGTGTCCTAAAGCTTTGGTATTGGTATCCCACAAGTAAAGGATGAATCCGTGGACTGGATACACCTTACAAGAGAAAACAGAATTTATGCTTACCTGATAAATTACTTTCTCTTGTGGTGTATCCAATCCACGGCTGCCCTGGCTATTAGTCAGGTAGATTTTTAGTTTAAACTACAGTCACCACTGCACCCTATGGCTTCTCCTTTTTCTTCCTAACCTTTGGTCGAATGACTGGGGGGTGGAGCTAGAGGGGGAGCTATATGGACAGCTCTGCTGTGTGCTCTCTTTGCCACTTCCTGTTAGGAAGGAGAATATCCCACCAGTAAAGGATGAATCCGTGGACTGGATACACCACAAGAGAAAGTAATTTATCAGGTAAGCATAAATTCTGTTTTCTCTTTGTCATATGTTTGACGGAAGAATTATGGAGAAGGGAGAGGAATTAAAAGTACTGTTATGTTGGATGTTTTGTCTACTCTTTGTGGAATGGAGTTTAATCTCTCATGTGATTGCTTATCGATGAATTTATCAGGTAAACATATATTTTTTTATTCCGACAGAGCATGAACATTATGGAGAATTCAATTTAAATCTATTTTCAAATATACTTTGTTATTTTGGTATCCTTTATTCAAAAAAGCATACCTAGGTAGGCATGCAATTTTAAGCAACTTTCCAATCTACTTCTTTTATCTAATTTGCTTATTTCTTTTGGTAACCTTTGGTGAAAAGCATACCTAGATAGCCTTCACAAGCAGAAATGCACTACTAGGACCTAGCTGGTTATTGATGGATACACAAATGTCTCTTGTCATTGTCTCACTATATCTGTCCTGCTAGCTCCCATTCGTGCTTTGATTCTCTGGAGCTGACTTTAACTATATATTTAACCTATTTGCGGGCACTAAACAGCAAGCAATGCAAAAAAGTCTGTACCATTTGTACTTCCATGTGCCTTTAAATATTCTAACAATAAATATATTTTTGATATGACACTGAAAATCTGGCTCTATCAAATTTATTCATTTCTATTTACATACTTCTATTTCTATTTGCATATTTCTGTATAATCTGATAGCTTTTATAACTTTCAGCAAAATGTTTTTGCATCTTAAATTAGTTTCACCCAATGCAACATCACATCTTGCAAATTACCATCATGTTTCTTTTTACAATATTTAGAGATGCAGACAAAATGGTAATATCTGATTCTGACAATGTATTAGCTGAAATCTAATTACTTTGTTTTGCTGAAAAGGGTATTATTTAGATTTTTTAAGGATATATGTTAATTCTATTTACTGTGCATTTTCAGATAAATGATTTCATAAGACGTATTTAAGGAGTTTGTTTCATGTCCAAATAATTTTAGCATATGTGTTCATATCGCAGAACTTCTAGTCATCCAGCAGTTAATGTAATTTTCTTAGATTAGAAGCTTTGGTGGTTCTAGAACTTAATATATGGGGGGGGGGGGGGAGCAATGGGGGCTAACAAGGATGGTGAAATAGTTGAAAGACACAGCACACATAATATTTGGAGCCCTTCACAGCTCAAATAAGATGCTACATGTGCGATTGGAGGTACAATCACACCTTCCCTTCCTACTTATACCTATATTTCCCAGTTTCTAAGCAAGAAACCCCACCCAGGAAAGGTGAAACCATTCACAGATTATCAAAATTGTATCCATAAAGTAACTGGGCCTGCCCCTGAGTTACTCTGCCCCTAAACACTTGATAGTGTCCACAGCTGTCCTGGCCCCTCTCTCATGCTTGTTCTCAGGTTAGCAATTAAGGGCCAGATTAGAAGTGAAGCGCTAAATTATTGCTTGCACTGGAATTACAAGGTATTACAATTGTGCTCATGAGAGCTCACTTCCATAGGCTCCAATGGGAACCTTGTTCTGATGCTGTCAGAGACGGCATCAGAACCTAAGCGCAGCAAATGGGGTAAGTCGCACAGCAATGGTAGCAAATATAAATATATATGCATATGATTAGAATATACACATATTAACACATAAATATATATCTATACTGTATAAGCATATACATATTTATTTACAGGGAACACACAGTTCCCATACACTGAAATGTAAAGGCACTTTTCAGTGCTGTTTTTTTCTAACACCCCACTCCGCCAACTTAACACCCAAAATACTGCCTAGTGCAGTTGTTTTATTAAAAAATAAAAATGCTACAATTTTTATTTCTTGAGAAAATACACTACACTGTATTTTAGGGGAATTTGGGGCATATCTATAAAATAAACCAGAGATCTGATCTCTGGTTAACTTCCATCTAAATGGGAGGAGAGTCCACTGCTTCATTCATTACTTGTGGGAATTAAGAACCTGGCCACCAGGAAGAGGCAAAGACACCCCAGCCAAAGGCTTAAATACCTCCCCCACTGCCCTCATCCCCAGTCATTCTTTGCCTTTCGTCACAGGAGGTTGGCAGAGAAGAATCAAAAGATTCGGAGTAGTCTCTTATGGAGGGTAGTACTCTTTCAAATGGGACTGGAGTTTTAAGTAGACCTGTCAGTCTCTCAGTGAGAGCATGGGTGAATGTTAGAGTCCGGAGATGCAGGGAGAGTCTTTCTGCGAACCCATCCCGACTCAGTTTAACAGCTCCATTAGCAATCATCGTTGACAAGTTTCACTGCCTGCTTTTCTTCTCTCAAGTTCATGTCAGGAGCGATGCAACTACCCTGTCACACTTGAAGGCCGTGTTCCTATTCCACGGCGTTGATTCTAGTAAGATCGTTTTATTTAAATATATTTGATAACGCAAGAAGACAGGGTCACAATGCCCTCGGAAGGGGGTTATTTAACAGGGGGGATTTTATTATGCATAATATTGTTGTCATGGATACCAGGCTGCAAGGGGTAAACCCCTACCCCCTATAACCTCACCCCTGTTGTTTCTCAGTGGTTTTGGGCTCCTCAGAGCAACCACAATCCCTGGAAGATTTGGTTTGCTTGTCTTGTGAAAAGCTGGTGTATGACCAGGAAAACCCTCTAGGCTGGCCGGGCCCCTGGAACTCCCGGTCGGCCGCCTCACCACGGCCTAACCCCTCTCAGGCTGTCCGGGCTTCTGGAACTCCCGGTCGGCCACAGGACAGCAGGACACCCGCTAACTTTAACCCTGGTCGCTCCAGCAACCATGTGCCCCAGAGCTCCGCTCTTTTGGGGATTAGTAGCCCCTAGGGAGGACAAGAGGTGGGGGAATTACCGGAGGGGAGCTGCTTTGGGAACCGGGGGTTTTGGACACCCCTACCCCCATAACTTCAACGGGCTGTATCTCCGGTCCCCAATAACGAATCACACCGCTTTTTGGACTGCGGCATCACCCCAAAACCGTCACCACTGTGTCCTGGGATTCTGTGGGACTATGGTTGCTATGGAGGCGCCGGTCAGTCTGGAGGGGCGGGAATGGCGGGAAAACTGTGGCATTGCCAATAAAGGCAGTTCTGTTTTCACCTGAATACTAGTCTGTCTAGTCATTTAGGTGGGCTCCTGCTAGAATCACTTTCC
This sequence comes from Bombina bombina, assembly GCF_027579735.1. Lineage (NCBI taxonomy): Eukaryota > Metazoa > Chordata > Amphibia > Anura > Bombinatoridae > Bombina > Bombina bombina. The sequence goes on along the minus strand of NC_069505.1, from coordinate 360,070,100 downwards.
TGGGCTACATAGAAATCAATTTACTGGGCTACATAGCAGCTTGTTCCAGGCAGCGGAAGGACCCGTTTGGCGGAGCTACCCAGCCGGGGTAGCCGGGTATCTGTCACATTGGTTGGCAGCGGTGGGATGCTTTCGTCTACTTGGAACGTCCAAACCACCAACTGAAGATCTTGCCGGATGGAGCAGTACCATGGTCTCCGGAAGGAAGAATTTAGAACGTTGCTGCAGGCTAGAGGGAAAGTTGCTGGCAACAAGACAAAGGCAGTACTCGTAGCTGAACTGATGGAGGAGGATCGGGCTTGCGAACAGGCTGGTGGGTCGGACAGCGACCAAAGCAGAGGACGGCCAAGTGCAGCCTCCACTCAAGGGACTACAGTGTCTGACATGCAGCGGCAGATACAGTGGCAACTGGTTCTCTATGGACCTAACCCCCCCGAAGAGATCATTACTCGGATAGTGACTGACGCCACCAAGGTACATATGTTGGAGCTTCAGAAGTCTATGGGGGTGTCATGCCGGATCCCCTGGACTCCCCTTCACGGCCCAAGAAACTACCTCATGGGGCTTTCCAAACATTCCAGGATGATGAGAGCGAGGGTATCGACCGCTATCTACAGCTGTTCGAGACCCAGTGCCGAATGCATGGGGTCACTGATGCCGACAGGGTTACTATTCTCATTGGGAAACTGTCCGGTAGGGCCCTGGAGGCTTTCCACACTGTCCCTTCTGAGGACCAAGACAACTATGAGCAGTTGAAGGAGCGTATCCTTGCCCGGTATGATTCCGGGGGCTACAAAGACAAGAGGAGCAGCCGTATACCGAGTTTGCCCACCGCTTAGCTCGGTCCTTGAACTCCTGGGTTACTGGGTGCCACATCACCACCCTAGATGGAGCTGTTCAACTCCTCCTCCTGGAGCAGTTCTACAACCGCACCCCAGCAGAGATAAGGGACTGGGTAAAGGACAAGGGACCCAGAACAGCTGACCAAGCCGCCACCCTGTCCGATCAGTATGTGGATGCTCGGCACCAGGCGGCCACAGACCTCTGGCCAGAAACCCGCTCCGCTCCAGCCCCATTGCGACCACCAACAGTTTTTAGGCAGCCCCAGACCCGACCGCCCCCTGTGTACCAGGCTGGAGGCAGCAATTCCCGGGGGTGTTATGGGTGTGGACACCCCGGCCATGTGGTATGGAACTGCCCAACAAGACAAAGAAACTGCCCAGCCCAGCCGCCAAGGAACCCTGCACCAACTCTGTGGGGGACTCCTCAAACCCGCACCTACCAGGCCGCTGCCCATTGTGTGCATACAGCGAGCTCCGACCCCTATGCTGAATGGACAGGAGAAGAAGTGGGTGTCTTGCACCACGTCAGCTCAGTGGGCCAAGACAACCGACACCAACATCGGCAAGATGTCTGCGTCAACGGGCTGGCGGCTCAAGTAATGAGATACCAGGGCCACCATCTCTTTGATTCAGCCTCACCTTGTTCCCCCCTCTGGCTGCACTGGACGGACCCTCACTGTAGGGGTAGCGGGAGGTGCTGTTCTGAGGGTTCCTACAGCCTGGATCCATTTGGACTGGAAAACCGACGCCCGCAATGTAGAAGTGGGGGTTATGCAAAACATCCCTGCCGAGGTCCTGTTGGGAAATGACCTCGTCCACCTTGTCTCTGCTTTTTTGGGGATTACCTCTCCGGACACCTGCCCTGTGCCTACCCGCCAGCAGGCCAGATGCCAAGCCACCTCACCAACTCCAGGGACCCAGGTAAGACCTACTGCCCCGACTCCTACCTTAACCCGACTGACCATCCCCACTAAACCCTAACTTGCCGACACCCCCTCCTGGGCAATCCCTTCCGACTTCACCAAAGAGACCTTGAGCGACCCGACCCTAGCCCCTTGCCGAGACCGAGTAGGTGCTGACGCCCAGGGCCCCGGAGACGAACGGTTCCAGTGGGAGGGCGAGCTCCTGTACCGGATCTCCAAGAGGAGAAAAGGACCGGTGCCCAAACGCCAGCTGGTCGTACCGAAGAAGTTTTGGTCCAACCTGTTGAAAATAGGGCATTCCCTTAGCTGGCCACTTAGGAAAACAAAGGACCCACCACCGCTTGACTCAAACCTTCTTCTGGCCAGGCATTTCAGCCAATATTAAGGAATACTGTAAATCCTGTGAGGTTTGCCAGAAGGTAGGAAAGACGGGAGAATATACGAAAGCCCCCCTCCATCCCCTGCCCATTATTGATGAACCCTTTAGCCGAGTAGTAGTAGACATCGTGGGGCCATTAGCTTGGCCCAACCCCTCAGGGAAGAAATACATCCTTACAGTGGTAGACTATGCCACCCGATACCCAGAGGCAATCCCCTTGGCCAATATCCAGGCGGAGACCATAGCAGATGCGATGCTCCGGATATTCACCAGTGCAGGCTTCCCTCTGGAAGTGGTTTCCGATCAGGGAATACAGTTCACTGTGGAAATCACTCAACAACTCTGGAAGTTGTGCGGGATTAAACCCCTGCACAGCGCCCCTTACTATCCCCAGACAAATGGGCTTTGTGAGAGGTTTAACGGGACCCTAAAGCAACTGCTTCGGATGTTCTCGGCCACTCACATGGACTGGGAAAAATTCCTGCTGCATCTCCTCTCTGCATATCGAGAGGTGCCTCAGGAATCCACAGGTTTTTCCCCCTTTGAACTACTGTATGGTTGAAAGGTTAGGGGCCCGCTAGATTTGGTACGAGCCCACTGGGAGGGAGCCACAGGGGGAGAAGAGCACTATTACCTCAGTCTTAGGGCTGTCACTAAATGAGTGTTAAGCAACAGATGTATATCTATGATTCTCGCAAAAGAGGATAAAAAAGAGATGCTGTAAGAATTATTCTTAATATGACTTTATATGCCTTGGTTAGACAAAAAACTATAGACAAATATTCAATCTGGGTTATCTAACAGATTAAATTAATACTCATATTTATCAAATATTAGTTGACATAAATCATTTATTAATCACAACAAGATTAATACATACCTTGAGATCTGAAGGCAGAAGATAAGAATAGCCTCATCCAAATGTAAAGCTTATATACAAATTTTAAGCCAATGAAATTAAAGCATACCATAAATGAAAAGGCTATCTTTGTATATTTTAACTTCCTTAAAAGACTTTATAATTTTGGCTGACATATAGAAAATACTATTTTAAGTTATTCATGCGCAGTGCATTAGAGTGTTAATAATAATATGTGTCTAGCTAGCAGTATAGGTGTTTTGATTGACAACAGCAACTGAATGTACATGTCACAGTCCTAAATACATTGTCCTTAAAAAGCATTTAACCCATTACTAACTAAATTCTGACTAATCCTATCTAGGTTAATTTCATTTATAACTCTTTATGCCATATTCTATATTTTATAAATACACATCATAAACTTAAAGAAATAATAATTTAGCAATAGATTTATTATTTTATTTTATATCTAAATTTTTTATCTATGAAGAACATATTTAATGTGTAATTCTTCTTTTAAATAGTTTTTTATTTTATTCTAATCATGATTTTATAACTCCACAGTACGTACTCCAACTCAGGGACCCTGGCAGCCCAGGTCCGTGAGAACCTTCAGGCCTCTCAGCACAAACAGAAACAATGGTACGATCACAATGCCCGTACCCAAACCCTGATAGTGGGACAGAAGGTCCTCGCCCTGAAGCCTGTCAAAACAAACAAGCTACAGGCCTCTTGGCAAGACCCCTACAGTGTTGTGGAGCAACTGAACAACACCACATACCTGGTAACAAAGTGTTCAGATGAAAGGAACCGTCGGACCTTTCATGTGAACATGTTAAAGGCATACATAGAAAGACCCAGAGATGTCTGTGCGCCGGCAGTGGAGGACTTTGAAAGTCTTCCAATGCCGGAGCTGCCCGGACCTACTGATGCCCCCCAGGGGGTGAATGACATATCCCTAGACAACAGGTTAGAGCCCGGACAGAAAAGGCAGGTCCGGCGACTCCTAGGACAGAGAAGTGACATGTTTTCTACTGTCCCTGGGTTTACCACCACAGCCAGACCTCCCTGTGACAGGCTGCCTACAGGGTCCCAGAGGCCGTCAGGGAAAGTATGCACCGGGAGCTCCGGGGAATGTTGGACCTCGGTGTCATTGAACCATCCAACAGTCCCTGGGCCTCCCCGGTAGTGTTACGGAACTACCCGGTTCTGCATTGACTACCATAGAATCAACGACAGAACCACCACTGATGCCTATCCCATGCCCCGAGTAGATGACCTATTAGATCGAATCGCCCGGGCCACTTCCTGACCACCCTCGACCTATGCAAGGGTTATTGGCAAATTCCCCTCGACCCTGAGTCCATCCCCAAGTCTGCCTTCATCACTCCCTTTGGCTAATACCAGTTTAAGGTTATGCCGTTTGGAATGAAGAACGCCCCAGCCACTTTCCAAAGAATGGTAGACCGCCTGTTAGATGGCCTCCAGGACTATGCCTGTGCATACCTGGATGACATCGCTATCTATAGCGAGACCTGGGAGGACCATCTGGTCCACCTAGTCATCATCTTAGATCGTCTTCAATCCACCCGGTTAACCTTGAAGCCAGATAAGTGTTCCATTGGGCGCTCGGAGGTTCAATACTTGGGCCACCGGGTCGGCTGCGCTAAGCAATGACCCGAACCGGCCAAAGTTGAGGTAGTGACTAACTGGCCCACCCCCAGGACCAAAACCCAAGTCCTTGCCTTTCTGGGTACCGCAGGCTACTACCGGAGGTTTGTCCCCAATTACAGCACCCTCGCCAAACCCCTGACTGACTTGACCCGTAAACGACTTCCCCGACAGGTCCTGTGGTCCCTCGAGTGTGAACAAGCCTTCCTGAGTCTTAAGTCTGCCTTAATCTCTGCTCCAGTACTGGCCGCTCCTAACCCAGCCAAACGCTTTTCTGTCCACACAGATGCCTCCATGTTCGGGTTGGGGGCATACTAAGTCAGGCAGACGAGGAAGGAAAGGACCACCCCATTGCCTACCCGTAGCCGGGAAGTAGGCTACACGGCGGTCGAGAAAGAGTGTCTGGCGCTTGCATGGGCTTTGAAGAAGTTGCAGCTCTACCTAAATGGAAGACCCTTCACCGTCCTCACTGACCATAATCCCCTTGTATGGCTCAACCGAGTTTCCGGACACAACGGGAGACTGTTGAGGTGGAGTCTAGCCCTGCAGCCATTTAACTTTGACATTCAGTACCGACCGGGAAAAAGCAATGGAAATGCTGACGGACTTTCCCGGCGGACTGAAGTGGCATAAATTCCTCGGACATCCCCAGGCCGATCCGTATGTGGATCTAGCCGGGCCTGCCAAACTGGAGGGGGAGATGTCATGGATACCAGGCTGCAAGGGTTAAACCCCTACCCCCTATAACCTCACCCCTGTTGTTTCTCAGTGGTTTTGGGCTCCTCAGAGCAACCAAAATCCCTGGAAGCTTTGGTTTGCTTGTCTTGTGAAAAGCTGGTGTATGACCAGGAAAACCCTCCTAGGCTGGCCGGGCCCCTGGAAATCCTGGCCACCTCACCACGGACACCCGCCTAACACCTCTCAGGCTGTCCGGGCTCCTGGAACTCCCGGTCGACCACAGGACAGCTGGACACCCGCTAACTTTACCCCTGGTCGCTCCAGCAACCATGTGCCCCAGAGCTCCGCTCTTTTGGGGATTAGTAGCCCCTAGTGAGGACAAGAGGTGGGGGAATTACCGGAGGGGAGCTGCTTTGGGAACCGAGGGTTTTGGACACCCCTACCCCCATAACTTCAACAGGCTGTATCTCCGGTCCCCAATAACAAATCATGCCGCTTTTTGGACTGCAGCATCTGAAGACCGAGAGCTCCCCCAGGATCACCCTAAAACCGTCACCACTGTGTCCTGGGATTCTGTGGGACTATGGTTGCTATGGAGGTGCCGGTCAGTCTGGAGGGGCGGGAATGGCATTGTCTCCCTGTTTTATCAAGATGTGTGTGTGTGTATAAAAGATGTGTGTTTGTCCCAATAAAGGCAGTTTTTGTTTCACCTGAATGCTATTCTGTCTAGTCATTTAGGTGGGCTCCTGCTAGAATCACTTTCCTTGACTACATAAGAATCACTTTACTGGGCTACATAGCAGCTTGTTCCAGGCAGCGGATGGACCCGTTTGGCGGGTACTATCCAGCCGGGGTAGCCGGGTATCTGTCACAATTGTTTATTGTGTTTCTACTGCACTTGTGTGAGATGAGGCTCTGTCAGTGTGGAACATTCTGTTCATTAGCGAGAGATTGAGGCAAGCTTTTTTTTTAGACGTCTCTCTCTCAAGTGCAGGGGCGGTCCTGCATGGCACTCCATGTGACCGGGTGTGACCTCTGTAACGTCCTCTTTCTTGACCTGTGTTCAGAGGAGACGAGAGCTGTTTCTTGTAGTCCGGGTCATAGGAGGTTTTGAGTGCCGCGGCCATTGGGATATAAAGTGCCATTTATTTTTTGATCAAGTCCGTAATAAAGGCAGAAGCTATGGAGGACTCTGATGTGTTAGAGGATACTCCCTCTTTATCTAAACCTATAAACTGTGTATATTGTGAGGAGGTTCCAGTCAAACCGCCTGCGCAAATCTGTTCCACATGCTTTGACAATATTGCTATCCACCTCTGAGGGTTCTCCGCCCCGCGAGGGTGTGTTCCCTACAATCATCTCTGTTTACACAAGCAGTTCCCCAGGGCACTACTAATCCTCCTGCGGGAGGGGCCCTTTGGCCTCCAGACTTCGATGATCAGTTACAGATGGCGGTTTCTGCGGCTATTAATGCGATGCCTCGCCCTACTAAGCGGAAGGTATGGCACTGCTATCCGTCTCAGGGGTCTTCTACTCTGCTGGATGTTTCAGACAGATTATGCACTGAGGAGGATTATCAGAGGATGTTGCTTCTGGGTCGGAATCGGCTACTTCTAGGCCTCCGTCCGCGGAGGAATCAGATTTTAAGTTTAAGATGCAGCATTCGCTTACAGCAAAATCAAAAGGCCACTTCTCTCTGCTTATCCTCCTTGATCTGTCCGCAGCCTTTGACACTGTTGACCACCCTCTTTTACCCCAAACCCTCCAATCCTTCGGCATCTGTGACACAGCTCTCTCGTGGATCTCTTTCTACCTGTCAAACCGTACCTTTAGTGTAGCCTTCTCTGGGGCCTCCTCTGCCCCGTCACCACTTTCTGTCGGAGTACCGCAAGGCTCTGTCCTCGGTCCCCTTCTCTTCTCAATCTACACGTCATCACTAGGTTCCCTAATAAAGTCCCATGGTTTACAATATCATTTGTATGCCGACGATACACAAATCTACTTCTTTGCACCAGACCTATCTCCTTCCTTGCTAACTATCTTTCTCACATCTCTATCTGGATGTCCTCTCACTACCTCAAGCTAAATCTCTCCAAAACTGAGCTCCTTATTTTCCCCCCTTCCTCAAAACTCTCCACCCCCAATCTCTCTATAACTGTTGACAACTCCATCATTACCCCTACCCCACACGCCCGATGTCTCGGGGTCACATTTGACTCAGATCTTTCTTTCACTCCTCACATTCAGTCCTTGGCTAAAGCCTGCCTCTTCCACCTTAAAAACATCTCTAAAATTAGACACTTCCTTACACAAGACACAACTAAGATTTTAATCCACTCTCTCATTCTTTCCCGCCTTGATTACTGCAACTCTGTCCTCTCTGGTCTCCCCACCTGCCGCCTAGCTCCTTTACAATCCATAATGAATGCCTCTGCCAGACTCATCTTCCTTACACGTCGCTCTTCATCTGCTGCACCTCTCTGCCAATCCCTTCACTGGCTTCCTCTTGCCTCTAGGATCAAACACCAAATTCTCATTCTGACATACAAAGCCCTCCACTGCACTGCTCCCCCCTATATCTCAGACCTTGTCTCCAGATACTCTCCCTCCCGTTCCCTTCGCTCTGCTCATGACCTCCTACTCTCTTGTCACCTCATCACATTCCCGTTTACAGGACTTCTCCAGACTGTTTCCCATCTTGTGGAACTCTCTGCCTCGCTCCACAAGACTCTCTTCTAGTTTTAAAAGCTTCAAGTGCTCCCTAAAGACTCTACTGTTGCATACAACCTACACTAACCTTTCCTAATACCAGTTCCTCTCCTCCATTGCTATCCCCTGAACCCCCTTAGCATGTAAGCCTAAGAGTCCAGCTGTTTGTAGATCACCTTCTTAAGAGCTGACTACAACAGTGCAACTCTTGGCAAGGCCCTCTACCTAATTGATCCCTATAATTGTTTTGTTGTACTCCCCCTTTGTTTATAGCGCTGTGGAATCTGTTGGCACTCTACAAATAAACGATAATAATAATAAATAATAATTTGTGCTTTCTGATAAAAGAGGTGCTTGCTACGTTGGAGGTTCCGGAACTGAAGCTGCCAGAGGAACCATTTGATTCCTAAATTGGATAGGGTTTACGAGAACAGGGTAGTGCCCCAGTCAAGATGGCTAACATTATTAAGAATGAATGGGAGAAACTTGGTTCATCCTTTTCCCCCTCTTCTTCCTTTAAAAAGCTTTTCCCCATTCTGGACGCACAGCTTGAACTATGGGGAACTGTCCCTATAAGGTGGATGGTGCTATCTCCACGCTCGCTAAGAGAACGACTATTGGATAGGTCCTCTTTCAAGCAACCCATGGATAAAAAGATGGAGTCCATGTTGCAGTTTGTTTTCGAACTGGCGGCGGTGGTCGCTGCGGTGGCTGGTGCGGCTACCTACTGGTGTGACGCTCTATCAGCAATAGTCGAGGTGGAGACTCCCCTCAATGAGATTCTAGAACGAATCAAGGCCTTAAGGGTAGCACATTCATTAATTTCTGATGCTAACATGCAGATTATTCGCCTGAATGCTAAGACTTCAGGTTTTTCGGATTTAGCCCACAGGGCTCTGTGGCTTAAAGTCGTAGTCTGCTGACATGACTTCCAAGTCTCGCTTGCTTTCCCTCCCATTCAAAGGGAAAGTTTTGTTTGGCCCAGGCCTGGATTCTATCATATCTACGGTCACGGGTGGCAAGGGTGCCTTCTTGCCTCAGGATAAGAAGGCTAAACTTAAGGGTTCCACTTTTTGTCCCTTTAGTGTGGACAAGTCTCAGCGCCAGCAGCCTGCCGCAAAGTCTGAGCAACCCAAGGGATCTTCGAAGCCAGCTACCTCTTGGAACAAGTCCAATAAGAACAAGAAGCCCGCAGAGTCAAAGTCGGCATGAAGTGGCGGCCCCCGATCCATCCTTGGATCAGGTAGGGGGCAGACTATCTCTTTTTGCAGAGGCCTGGAGAAGAGACGTTATAGACCCTTAGGTTCTGAAGGTTGTAGCCCAGGGTTACAGGATAGGCTTCAAGCCATATCTGTCCAGAGGCAGATTCCTCCTGTCGACCATATTTATTCAAGACCAGAAAAGAGAGACGCCTTTCTGGGGTGTGTGAGAGGTCTCTCATCTCTCAGGGTAATCATCCCAGTCCCTCCGGCAGAAAGAGGTCTGGAGTATTATTCAAGCCTTTTCATGGTCCCAAAGAAGGAGGGCACGTTTCGTCCAATTCTGGACCTAAAGGCCCTAAATAAGTTTTTGTCAGTTCCATCGTTCAAGATGGAGACAATCAGGTCAATTTCACCCCTGGTTCAAGAGGGACAATTCATGAGGACTATAGACCTGAAGGATGCATACCTTCACGTTCCAATCCACAAGGATCACTTCAGGTTTCTAAGATTCGATTTTCTAGACCAGCACTTCCAGTTTGTGGCCCTTCCATTTGGTCTGGCGACTGCCCCAAGTGTGTTTCCAAAGGTTCTGGGAGCTCTTCTCGCAGTAGCGAGAGCCAGAGGGATTGCAGTGGCACCTTATCTGGACGATATCCTGGTCCAGGCTCCATCCTACAGTCTTGCGAGGATCACTCAAGAGCTCTTCTCCTTCGGTCCCACGGGTGGAAGATAAACGAAGGAAAGAGTTCATTGGTCCCCAGCAACAGGGTGGAATTCCTGGGTACAATAATAGATTCTTCAGCCATGAAGATATTCTTGACAGATCAGAGACGTTGCAAGCTTGCGTCCAACTGTCTAGCTCTTCAGACATCCTCCAGGACATCTGTGGCCAGGTGTATGGAGGTAATCGGGCTCATGGTATCTAGCATAGATGTCATTCCATTCGCCAGGTTCCATCTCAGACCTCTTCAGCTGTGCATGTTGAGACCATTCAGATCTGTCCCACCAGATATCTCTGGGCAGTCTGGTGAGGGAGTCCCTATCTTGGCGGAACCGACCAGGGCAGTTGTCACAGGGGACATCCTTTTTGAGACCATCCTGGGAGATTGTGACCACGGATGCAAGTCTATCAGGATGGGGAGCTGTTTGGAGTGCCAGAAAGGCACAGGGCAGATGGACTCGAGAGGAGTTGAGTCTACCTTTAAATATTTTGGAACTCTTTTTTTGGAACTCTGAGGGCTTGGCCCCTTCTGGGGTCGTTATGATTCATAAGATTCCAATCGGACAACATTACCTTGGTGGCTTACATAAACCACCAGGGGGGGACGAGAAGCTCCCTAGCCATGAAGGAAGTATCTTGGATTTTGGAATGGGCAGAGACTCACAATTGTTCGCTCTCAGCAATCCATATTCCGGGTGTGGACAACTGGGAAGCAGATTTTCTGAGCAGACAGACATTTCATCCAGAGGAATGGTCTCTCCATCCCGAGATGTTCACGGAGATCTGCAGCAGATGGGAGACACCAAGACAGACCTCATGGCATCCAGACTCGGAACTGATAGATGCCTTGGCAGTACCCTGGGACTTCAACCTAATTGACATATTTCCACTGTTGCCTCTTCTACCTCGTGTAGTTGCCTGCATCAAGCAGGAGCAAGCTTTGGCTATTCTGATTGCTCCATCGTGGCCAAGGAGGATGTGGTTTGCGGATCTGGTGGGGATGTCGTCATCTCTGCTGTGGAGGTTACCTTGTCGCAGGGATCTGCTGGTTCAAGGTCCTTTTCTACATCAAAATCTCAATTCTCTAGGCCGACTGCGTGGAGATTGAACGGCTAGTCTTAGCCAAGAGAGGATTTTTGGAAAAAGTGATTGACACTCTCGTTCAGGCCAGGAAGCCGGTCATTCGATGCATCTTCCACAAGGTGTGGAGGACCTACTTGTTCTGGTGTGAGGAATGAGGATATCCCTGGCATAAGGTCAGGGTATCCAGGATTTTGGCTTTTCTCCAGGACGGTCAGGATAAGGTTCTTGCCACCAGTTCCCTAAAGGGGACAGATCTCGGCTTTATATGTACTGTTGCATGAGAAGCTTGCAGAATTTCCTGACATTCAGTCCTTTATTCAGGCTCTGGTTAGGATCAGGCCTGTCTTCAGGAACCCAGCTCCTCCTTGGAGCTTAAACTTGGTTCTTAAGGTTTTGCAAAGGGCTCCGTTTGAGCCTATGCATGCTCCTAACATTAAGGTTCTTTCATGGAAAGTCCTGTTATTACTGGCTATTGCATCGGCGCGCAGAGTCTCTGAGTTGGCGGCCTTGCAATGTGAGCCTCCCTACTTCGTTTTTTACGCCGATAAGGCTGTTCTTCGCACTGGATTGGGTTTCCTTCCCAAGGTGGTTTCAAGTCTTAACATCAATAAGGAAATAATAGTTCCTTATTTCCTTATTTGTGTTCTAACCCTTCTTCTTCAAAGGAAAGGTTACTTCATAATCTGGATGTGGTTCGGGCGTTGAAGTTTTATCTTCAGGCCACGAAGGAGTTCAGACAGACTTCATCCTTATTTGTTGTGTATTCAAGGAAGCGCAGTGGGCAGAGCGTCTCTTCCACTTCTCTATCCTTTTGGTTGAGGAGTGTGATCCATCTGGCATATGAGACAGATGGATAAAAGCCTCCTCAGAGGATTACGGCTCACTCAACTAGAGGTGTGGCCTCTTCTTGGACCTTTAAGAATGAGGCCTCTATGGAGCAGATTTGTAAGGCGGCCACTTGGTCTTCTTTACATACTTTTGCAAAATTTTATAAATTTGATGTCTTTTGGGAGAAAGGTTCTAAAGGCTGTGGTGCCCTCAGTTTAGGGTCCGACTCCTTTTGGCCTCCAGTTTTTTTCATTCAGTGTCCTCTAGAGTTTGGGTATTTGTTCCCAAAAGTAATGAATGAAGCAGTGGACTCTCCTCCCATTAAGATGGAAAACAAAAATTATGCTTACCTGATAATTTCATTTCCATCTGTGGGAGGAGAGTCCACTGCCCCCGCCCGTTTCTCCGGTGGGCGGACCTAAATTTAATTTTAATCTTCTGGCACCATTTATACCCTGATATTTATCCTACTGTTCCTTGTTCCCTTGGCAGAATGAGTGGGGGAGGTATTTAAGCCTTTGGCTGGGGTGTTTTTGCCTCCTCCTGGTGGCTAGGTTCTTAATTCCCACAAGTAATGAATGAAGCAGTGGACTCTCTTCCCACAGATGGAAATGAAATTATCAGGTAAGCATAATTGATGTTTTTACAAGTGCAAAAAGCAGCCACTTGTAATGGCTGGTTATTTATTTATTAGTTATTTGCCCATTTGTGGGCTCACAATAAATTAGTGCCCAACTTGTAATCTAGCCCTAAAAGTTTTGATTCATATAAGAGTAGTGAAAAAAGCAACTCACCATTCACAAAGTGTTTTTAATGCATATATAAGGCCATAACACTTATAATAAAATAAGCCACATATGTTTTTACTGTTTAATGCCGCTTTAAATCATGTGCAGAATTATTGCAAGATATTTAAATACATCTTATTTTGTGAAATAGAAATGCCCAACTGATCATTTTTCACTAACAATACACCATTCATTACTCCACGTGCTTTTTTTATCTGCATAATTAAATGAGTAATTTAATTATGCTTCAAACATAATTATATTTATTTTTTTCAAAATACTTTTAAGGTATAATTGCATCCGTTAGTCTAAAATGGCCTATTTTTTTGTTTCAGTTCATCTCGTATTTAGTGGCTCAGAAAACTTGGTATATTGTCTTGTTATACAAACGCACCTAATAATTTACCTCCCACAAACTCTTTAGGGATCGAAAATTCCAACAAAGATTTTTGCTTGTTGACACTAATATGAAATGCATTTATATACATCGGCAGGGAATCTAAATGTGATTGTTTCCAGTAATAAGTCCAGATAATAATATGTAATCAGAGAGAATTGTAGCTCGATGTTTGGCTTTGTTATAAACATCAACTGCTGAGTGTAACTGATTTTTCTACCGCTGTTATAATAGTTGTATTATGCTTAATAGTTGTAATATGAATTGCAACTTGATATGTGTAAAAATATTACGCACACCTTGCAGATTACACAGTAATTACCAGAGAATAAAAGACATTAAAGAGACACTGAACACTTATAAATGATACATGCAATAATGTGTTCAAAGCAAGGATTAAGCTGAGAATAACATGCAGATATATATTTTTTTTAACAAATAGTAATCCAGATTACAAGTGGAGCGGTACGGCTTTACTGATAAAAAAAAATGGCCTTTGAGTGCAGAATGGTCAGGTCACTGGTATTACAATTCGCTCATTACAGCTTTAACGTGATCATTATGGCCTATACCGCAACGATCTATTCCGCAATCAAAGACCAGTATGTATGGATTTTGCAAAACAAAAATGTTTCTCAAAATTCATAAAAAATATGTTACGAAGTACACTAACACCCATAAACTACCTATTAACCCCTAAATCGCCATCCCCCCACATCGCAAATACTATAATAAACCTATTAACCCCTAATCCGCCACCCACCCATATCACGACTACCTAAATTAAAGTATTAACCTCTAATCCGTCCCCCCGTATCGCTAATCTATACTATAATCGCGTTTGTAATGTGTCCGTCGATGTCGCCAGTTGTGCACACATCCTCAAAGGAATGTTGGCTGCGCAAGGCAACCAAAAGAATGTTGGCTGCGCGCGCAGCCAAAATAATTCACTTGGATGCAGTGAAGCTGCATCTCGGTGGATTTTGAAAATGGCAGGGTGGTGAAAGAATCCACCGGGATGCAGCTAAGGCAAACAAAGCATTACAAAAATAAAAACCTAACCGCCCGCAATAAGTTTAAAAAAATAAATAACCGCACGCAATAAGTATTAAAAAAAACCTAACTGCCCGTACGAAGTATTAAGAAAAATACAAAAAACAACTACATAATAAAATTATTAACCCCTAAATCCGCCAACCCCAACATTGCAAACTACTTAATACATCTATAAACCCCTAATCCACCATTCCCCCACATCACAATACACTTAATTAACATCTTAACCCCTAATCTGCCAACCTCCAACAACGCATTAAACCTAATTGACCTATTAACTCGTAAACCGCCAACCCCCACAACGCAAATAACTAATTTAATGACTAAGCCCCCTAACCTAACATCCCCTAAATTAACCTCTTAAATATGTAAAATAATAAAATACTACATTACAATTAAAACTTTATTTTTTCTACATAGACTGCCCTTTGGGCAGGCTTATTGCCTAGTACTAAATAAATCTATTAACCTCTAAACCGCCGCCCCCCCCACATCGCCAACACTAAATAAAACTATTAACCCCTAAACCTCCGTCCCCCTACATCGCGACAAACTAAATTAAACTATCAACCCCTAAACCTAACACCCCCTAACTTTAAATTAAAGTTACAATATAACTACCATAAAATAAATAAAAATGTACCTGTTAAAAATAAAAAACTAAGCTTAAACTATAAATAAAACTAACATTACTATTTCAAAAAAATAAGATACCAAAACTAAAAAAAACTAAATTACAAAATTTAAAAATCCTAACACTACGAAAAAACCCAAAAACCTAACATTACAAAAAATAACAAAACCTAACATTACACAAAATATACTGTAAAATTATGAAAAATAACAAAATCTTAGATTACAGAAAATAATAAATGAAATTATCCAAAATAAAAAAAATTAAACCTTATCTAATACCCCTATAAAAATTAGAAAAGCCACCCCAAAATAAAAAAAAACACTAAACTACTAATAGACCTTAAAAGAGCCCTTTGTAGGGCATTGCCTTAAGTTTAAAAGCTCTTTTATTTAAAAAAAAAAAGCTGATTTGAACAGCCAATAGGATTTAAGTAGCTCTCATCCTATTGGCTGATTTGAAATTTTCAGCCAATAGGAATGCAAGGTACCCCAATATAAAATGGGTACCTTGCATTTAATCTTCAGTGTGCGATGGACAATCGCATGAAGAGGAACCTCCACGTCAGATGACCGCGCCGCCTCCTCCACCGAGATGAAGAAATAAGGTGGTCCCATGCTGGATGAAGATGGAGCCGCCTGGAAGAAGACCTTCACCGTTGGACTTCAGGAATGGTGAGTACCTACTTCGGGGTTAGTGTTCGTTTTTTTTTTTTGGGTGTTTTTTTATATTAGGTCTTTTTTTTAATGGACACTAAAAGAGCTGATTGCTCTTTTAAGGGCAATGCCCATACAAATGCCCCTTTAGGGGCAAAGGGTAGATTAGGTTTTTTTTATCCAGAACTTGAAGAAAAGCCAGCGAGCCTCAATTTAAGGTAAGAAAAACCTTTATTTAACCTTCATAGGAACAACTTGTACAGAAGTTAAAACTGCATACCGGCAGTGCTGTCAGCCATGCAACTGACGCGTTTCGGCTAGGATGCCTTAATCATAGATGCCCAATCAGTGACCTTACACTTCATATATAGTCACTGCAATTACTCTTAATTAAAAAAACACTGTGGCTTAGTTAACTATTTCAAACAGGCTTGTCTGATTACTTGTTATGTATACAATAGAGAAGCTAGGTTCAAATTGTGCATTTAACTCATTAGTTGTATTCAGCGTTTACATTTGTTATATCTGACCCAATACTCATATTCCACAAATTTATGTGCATATTGGAAATTATATCTAGATGTTTATCATCATAGCTACATGTTGCTTATTACATCTTATAACCAATGTTACAACTATTAGGGGATAGTTAGATAAACAATTGTGCATTTTGAAAAACTATAAGAGCTCCATAAATCATATTTTTTTCCAGAAATTGATTATGTCTCCACTAATATTAAAACCTTGTGGTCTTCTGGTTCTGAGAAGAAATATCCAGAAGGCTTCCCTATAAAGCATTTTGGCTGTCTATCCCCACCCCTGGGACCATTTTGTATGCGTTCAATAACACACCAGTTAAAGGTGGTAACATTCTTGTCATGCATCAGTATGAAAAGGCGCACAAGGTCTGAACAATCTACTCCCTGCTCTATATTATTAAGGTGTTCCCTAATACGTGAGCGTGCCTCTCTTGAGGTACACCCCACGTACTGTAATTTGCACTGGGAACACTCTGCAAGGTAGGTTACAAACTTAGTGCGACAATTGGTACATTCACTTAAATCAAAGACTCTTTGAGTCACATATGATTGAAATTGTTTGGTGGGTCTCATGTGGCTACAGGCTATACATTGTGAGAAATGGCACTTATAGTGACCTTTAGAAGTTAACCAACTACTTATTCTTGTTCTTTTATTTTGTATCATGGAGGGAGATAAAATGTTGCCTAGTGTGGTACCCCTTTTGGAAATAAAACTACAACCTCTTGACACATAGTGCTTAAGGCTGTCCTCTCCTGTTACATTTGATAGGTGCTTATTAACTATTTTACAAATTTCATCAAACTGTGGGCTAAAAGTAGTCACAAAACAGGGTCTTTCCTCCTGAGATTTGAATCTATCAATTCTCCCTGGGCTTTGTAAAAGAGCGTCTCTGTCAAGTCTTTTAACCTCTAAAAAGGCCCTATTAACTGTCTTCCTGGAATATCCCCTTTCTAATAGTTGATTCCTCAATACTTCTCCCTCATGCAAAAAATCTGACTCTAAAGTGCAATTTCGCTTTAGTTTGATAAACTGGCCTTTGGCTACACCAAAGCCAGTGTGCTTTGGGTGTGAAGACTTTGCATGAAGGATAGTATTTGAAGAGATGGGCTTCCTATAAAGACTTGTAACCACTTTTCCTGTGAAAACTGAGCCTTTAAGTATTACATCCAAGTATGGGATCTGTTCCTTCCCTGATTCAGCCGTAAACTTAAGATTGACCTTGTAAATCATTAAGATAATGAATAAATTCTGCCATCTCATCATCTCCACCTGTCCACACAAACAAGAGATCATCTATGAATCTCTTGTATGTCTTGATTTTGGATCTAAATGGGTTCTGTTCCCCAAAGACGTGGGACCGCTCCCACCAGCCCATAAAAAGGTTGGCATAGGTGGGGGCAAATTTAGCCCCCATGGCAGTCCCACGTCTTTGGAGATAGAACCCATCTCCAAACTTAAAATAATTGTGATCCAGGAGAAATTTGATGACCCTGACCACAAAACTTTTAAGATTCTCATCATAGTTAGTGTACATATCTAAAGAGAACCTAATTGCCTCCAACCCAAATTCATGGGGGATGGTGGAATACAGGCTGACCACATCCACGGTCAACCATGTGCAATCTTTGTCCCACATAATTTTGTCTAGACTACAAAGGAGATGTGTAGTGTCCTTGAGATAGGATAGTAGTAAATAGACTATAGGCTGGAGTAGGGATTCGACCCAGCCGGACAGGTTCTCAAATAAAGAACCAATACCTGACACTATCGGTCTTCCCCTCACCTCCTCCAAGGATTTATGAACCTTGGGGAAGTGATGAAAAATAGGGATGACCGGTAGTTGCACATTTAGAAAATCAAAAGTTTCCTGATCTAGAATCCCTAACTCCAGCCCATCGTCCAACAAATCAACTAACCTATGCTTAAAGTCTGTAGTGGGATCTTTATGTAAGCTCGTATACACTTCAGGATCATTAATTTGACGTTCTGCTTCTAGGATATAGTTTGATTTGTCCATGACAACAATACTCCCACCCTTGTCAGCCTGCCTGATGACAATTGTATCTCTCGCTTTCAGGCTGTCAAGGGCTTGTAATTGTTCCATGGACAAAATATTTGGTTGCTTTTTGTTATATCTGGTCAATTTGATCAGGTCCTCTTCCACCCTATGGTGAAAGGCCTCCAAAAAGGGGCCTCTCTCCTTAGTGGGGTAAAAAATGGATTTCAGCCTATATCCTATATGCTGGGATTTAGTTAGAGAGGCTTGTGAGGTGGTGGATTCAATTAACAAACCTTGTAAAGTAAAGTAATCACATCCCTCATTGAAATCTATAATGTCATGGATGTTGTGTTGATTAAAATCCAACAGTTGAGGTGTAGTGCCCTCTGACGCCTGGTTTGTGTTTTGCAAATCTCTATTAGAAAAAACCTTTTTTAGGGTGAAATCCCTAACTAGTCTATTAACATCAGTAATAGTTTTAAAGAGATTGAACTTTTTAGTCGGAACAAATCCCAGGCCCATTCCTAGCACTGATAATTCCTCCCTCTTAAGTACTGCTTCGGATAAATTTATTACTTTTATACTTTGTACTTGTTCCTGGTTATTCTGCCTCTCCTTCCTCTTTGCCCTCTTCCTTCTCCTCTTCCTCTTACTCCTCCTCCCTCCGTGTCTGTCTGTACCTTCTAAAAAAAAGGATGCTGACTGTTAGATTTCAAGCAAGACTTAGTTACAGTACTCAAAGTATCACTGTCTCCCTCACTATCACTTAAAAATTCTGTTCTCCTCTGATCCAAACTCTGAACCTGGGTAGTGGTTTTCTTACTAACTTGTCTGGTAACTACAGGGTCATCTCTGATATTGGCATTATCTGGTTTTGATTTAGTCACTTTGGCTGCTTGTTTAGGTCTGACCTCTACTTCCTCATCCTCAGATTGTCCGCTAGTTTCACTAGGTTGTATAAGCTCTATGTTTTCTTCATCAGTATATTCTGAATCTGAAAAGGTTACTTTCTTATCCTGTTTTGTAGCTACTCCTTTCTCCCTAGATTTATTCTTTTTTTACTTCCCTTGTCTTCGTGTTTGCTTGGTATTCCAAATATACATTTTGTTATTGAGGTAATCTGCATTATCCCTGTTAAATTCCTTTAACTTATGGTTGTTATACAGGGAGTGCAGAATTATTAGGCAAGTTGTATTTTTGAGGATTCATTTTATTATTGAACAACAACCATGTTCTCAATGAACCCAAAAAACTCATTAATATCAAAGCTGAATAGTTTTGGAAGTAGTTTTTAGTTTGTTTTTAGTTATAGCTATTTTAGGGGGATATCTCTGTGTGCAGGTGACTATTACTGTGCATAATTATTAGGCAACTTAACAAAAAACAAATATATACCCATTTCAATTATTTATTTTTACCAGTGAAACCAATATAACATCTCAACATTCACAAATATACATTTCTGACATTCAAAAACAAAACAAAAACAAATCAGTGACCAATATAGCCACCTTTCTTCGCAAGGACACTCAAAAGCCTGCCATCCATGGATTCTGTCAGTGTTTTGATCTGTTCACCATCAACATTGCGTGCAGCAGCAACCACAGCCTCCCAGACACTGTTCAGAGAGGTGTACTGTTTTCCCTCCTTGTAAATCTCACATTTGATGATGGACCACAGGTTCTCAATGGGGTTCAGATCAGGTGAACAAGGAGGCCATGTCATTAGATTTTCTTCTTTTATACCCTTTCTTGCCAGCCACGCTGTGGAGTACTTGGACGCGTGTGATGGAGCATTGTCCTGCATGAAAATCATGTTTTTCTTGAAGGATGCAGACTTCTTCCTGTACCACTGCTTGAAGAAGGTGTCTTCCAGAAACTGGCAGTAGGACTGGGAGTTGAGCTTGACTCCATCCTCAGCCCGAAAAGGCCCCACAAGCTCATCTTTGATGATACCAGCCCAAACCAGTACTCCACCTCCACCTTGCTGGCGTCTGAGTCGGACTGGAGCTCTCTGCCCTTTACCAATCCAGCCACGGGCCCATCCATCTGGCCCATCAAGACACACTCTCATTTCATCAGTCCATAAAACCTTAGAAAGATC